>NW_024429192.1:63282226-63554726 GCF_017639785.1 Mesocricetus auratus
AGTAAGATAAAAGGGAGTGGAGAGCTCACTAGACAGGGTCTTACTATGTAGCCCAGGCTGACCTACGAGTCACTATGGAGACTGGGATGGCTTTCAACTCACAGAGATCCTCCTGTTTCTGTTTCCCAAGTGCTGGGAATAGAGGTGTGTACTTGAAACCAAGAAAAACTAAAACTGCTCGTATTGAAGATAAATTTACACAAAGTAAGATTAAAAAATGTAACTGATGGGTTTTTGGTATTGTGTATGTGATGGGGAGGTCCTGTGTATATGTCAATAAAGCACTGTTGGCCAATAGGGAAGCAAGATAGATGGGACTAGGAGTTGAGGAGGATTCTGGGAAAGAAAGACACAGGCAGACACAATGTAGCCTGCCAGAGGAGTAAGAGGTCCAGACCCCTTTTCTCTGGTAAGAGAAATACTTAGATTAACAATTATGGGTTAAATACTTAACTCAGAGCTAGCCAGTAATATACAAGCAGACGGCCAACAGCTTCATAATTAATATAGCAACCTCCATGTTATTTGGGGACTGCAACTGTGGCAGGGCCCAGGCAGATGGTGGGGAAGGCTACACTCTACAGTTGTATGCATATTTTATAAGAAGCCATTTGACATTTAGGGCACATCATAATGTATCTAAGCCAGAATTCACAGCAGATGAGTGCAAGTATTTAAGGCCCTGGAAGGCGAGAATCTAACCTATGTAACCAATAAGCTGTCACAGATATAAACACAAGTTCCTCTCAAAGTCAGACAGAGTTCAACTACTCTATGGAAAGTCAACCAGTTCTCATTTTAATTTAGCAATTTCATTTTCAGTTGATTTCTTGCACTATTATTTTGCAAATGCTCTTGGGACCAGTGTTGTCATCTTGTTAGTTAATTTTACTGGTAACTGAAAAGGAATCTGACATATACCACATCTCTGAGAATCGTAATTTTTTCAACAGCAAGAGCTGACACCAGTACCTAATTAGTATTTCTTAATCTCCTGACCACGCCAAGAAAGCTCAAAATCAAATTCCAATAGGAACTGGGAAGTAAACAGCCTAAAGCAGGCTGAGTATAAAGTGATAAGCACTAAGCAGTTCCCACTGTAATCATTTTAGTTAGTAGCTATAACCACACTGTTCTTTAAACCTCTCTGTTAACAAGGTAACATTTACTTTCAGTCCCAGTATTGAAGACAAAGTCAAGTTGGTGCTTAGTTTCACGTCCCAAAACTTCTTTAAAAACCATGGCTTATGAATAAGTGCTGTAAAGGTTAACTGGCCTTTTGAGCACATCCATATCAGGTTTGCAAAATGCAGAGGTTAGTGGAATTAACAAGTGCACTCCACCACTCCACAGAATTCCAACATGGTTAACCTAGCCACAATGTAACTTTCTCATAAGCCTACTTAATGAACCTCAGCAAGCTCTTCTCTATTTTCCCAGTTCTTTGCTCCTGTCTTCCTAACATGGTGCATCAAATATGAAAATGTTTATCCATCTTTAAATATATCCATCTGTCTCTGAAGCTTGGACTCTGACATAAGGTTCAAACAACAATATATGTGGTATTCAATACAGCTTGTTAAAACTAAAATTGAATTTTTCTTGTAACCAGGTTCATTTTTATTAATTTTTTATTTTACTTTTACTTTCATTGATTCTTTGTGGATTTATCATCATGCATTCTGATCCCTGTTATCACTCCATCCTTTTACATCTGCCCTCATAACCAGGGTGTTTTAATGTGAGATATAATAAGAAAGCGAGCAGAATCAGAATGAATCTGCAACCTAGACACCAGTTTTGGAATCACCAGCAAAGTGTGACTAGAACACAGCTGGTCCTCCTTGACACTTCTGTTATGATAACCTCTCCATCTCTGTAAAACTTAATGGGGACTGATTGAAACCAGAATGATGAAGATCATGCCTATTAAAATTAGAGCTGTCATGACTGTGTTATAGCCACAAGGAAAACCTCCCTCACTATGTTCCTGACAACACACAGTACCAGTGGACTACCAGGATGAACTTCAGAGGTGCCAAAACTTTAAAGAGTTCTTTCTTTACACACTCACTTCTTACTTCTTTAATTTTATGTTTTCTAACTTTATTTTCTGCACATATCTATATGGTATGAAATACATGTACATGAATGTGTGCAGTATTAACACATGTGTGTATGGACTGTTGCAGTTATTGGGTGTTTTTTTTTTATTCCCTCTCCATTTTATATACTGAAGCTAAGTCTCTTGCTGAATTCAGAACTAATCTTTTCTGGTGAGGGTAGCTATCTCCGCTGTCTGTCTCCTCAATATGGGGAATATGGGCAGTTGCTCAGGCTGCCTGACTTTTATATGGGATCTAGATTAAAATTCAGGCTCTCATATCCATGCATAAGTGAGCCATCTCCCCAGCCCTTACCCTGCTTGTTTCTTTACAGGAACTGAGAACTTGTACATCTTGGCACTTAGAAGAACTGCAGAGTTAAGAGTTGCACATTAAACCATAAAAGATAACTGAAAACAATGAATTTTAATCTCTAATTATGTATCATTTATAGATTTAAAATGTTCCAAATTGACTCAGAAATTTCCAGTTCTAGAAAATATCCTACCCTAGCTATCTCTGACCAAAAAAAAAAAAAAAAAAAAAAAAAGATTTGAATGTCCATGTTCTCAAAGTACTCAGAAAAGAGTGCCTGCTTCTCTGATGCCTCCCTTACAGAAATATGAGGTCTAGGGGTTAAGTATTTCGAGTCCCACTAGCAGATAAACACTTAAGTCAGTTACAACCAGATCTTCTAAATAAAGCCGACAATACAAGAAGTTTCCTTTCAGAATCAGAGCATCTGATGCAAGGCTGTGGCAAACAAAGGCTAGTATTTGGGAAGGGCACCTGTACTAGCAACCTGACCCCAGAAAACCCTCCAACTCAGCATGCTTTTACAGGAGAATAGTACAGAAATTTCCTTCTTCCAGATACCGCATACAGTAGCTGGCTCCAAGACTCATTTTAAGGACAGGAGTTCGTGTTGACAGAGACAAAGGTTGCTTACGATGCTTGTTGAACTGACTGGTTTTACACATAGGATGTCAGCAGGGTGATCCATTACCTGCATCATGGTGGTTCTGAAGGTCTTCATCCTCTGAGAAGGAAGGAGTCCTGGGCTTATGTCTCCTTTCTCTGTGATCGCCTTGCCCACGGTCCCACCCACCCACACCTTCCTTAGAAGGAAACCCTGTTTTCTGTAAAGACTTGGGTGAAAGTCTGCCATGATGTCGAGACTGCTTTTCCCAACTCCGAGTTCTAGAGCTACTGTGAGCCTCCCAGTCATCAGATTCCGTGCTCAGAAACACCTCACCACTGATCTTCGGAAGTGGAGGTTTGCAGAGTCTCTCTTGACCAGTCCGCTTTCTTTCATGATGATCATTGGAAGGTTGAGCACCATCCCTCCTTCTGCCAGAGCTAGAAGAAGGCAGAGATCTCTCTGATGAACAGGGTTCCTCCAGCTCTTCCAAGTTCTCCCGTAGATGCCTTGGTTTCTCCTTCTTCTGTTTTATAGTCTTCCCATCATTTTGGAGTTTATGAAACCTTGAGTATCCAGAACCCAATTCCCTGGCCCTCCTTGACCTTGGCTGGTCTTAGTGAAGATAGAGGGTATAAAAATAAAAATGGATAACTTAATGAGAGTATAAATTCATTACATAGGAAAGTTGGGACTCAATACTAATATATTTTTAGGTGGATAAAATTGCTCTGAAACTTCACAAATTGAGACATAGAGGTGAATACTTACTGGAATGGTCCATGCATACATAGCCAAAAAGGTAAAAGGAAAACTTAAGTGAAATGATTTGAATCATAAAGAATCTGATCATGATTAGGAAGGGCTTAGCACCACCATATTTGCCAAACACAAAATGATGGACAACAGTCATCAATCCTACTTTATAAAGTAAATTACAAAATGATGGACAGTGTGGTAGTTTGAAAGGCAATGGTCCCCACAGGGAGTGACACTATTAGAAAGTGTGGCCTTGTTGGAGGAAGTGTGTCACTGTGAGGGCAGGCTTTAAAGTGTTATATGCTCAAGCCATGCCCCGTGTCTCATACTACTACCTGTTCTTTGCAAGTCAAGATAGAGAAATATCAGCTCCATTTTTAGCACCATGTCTCTCTGTATGCCTCAATGTCCCACCATGATGATAATGAACTAAACCTCTGAACTATAAGTGAGCCACTCCAATTAAGTGTTTACCTTTATAAGAGTCACCTTGGTCAGGGTGTCTCTTCACAGCAATAGAAGCCCTAAAATTTCAGTTGTAGACTTTCAAGCATTCCCACTGAAATGATAGTAAAGATATAGTACAACATTCCTAACTTCTGCTTAGTTCAAAATGACCCACAGATCACTTCCCTCCACCTCTACCTTTCCATGTGCCCACAATAAGCATTCTCAGATGCTTCTGGGACAGCCTACGTTCTAGTTTACTGTAGAAGGAGGACAGAGTGGAACAGAATGTTAAGGAATAAATGATGTGTTATAGTGAGGTAATTCTGTCCTCATTTTAGTTGAATTCATTCAAAGAGAAAGCTAAAAAAGGAATGACCTATGAAATACATACACAGGTGTCATTTTCCAAATATATTTAACAAACAATCATACTGTTTTATATATACATATGTATAAGCTATAAATATAAATTTCCCAATTTAAAAGGAAAAAAAAAACCTACATACATAGGTGCTTTAATAGGGTCTTATCAGACTCAATCATATTATAAGAATAAGAAAGCAAATTGGTAAGAATTTGCAAGACCACAGTAAATAAGGAAATATGTACTAAATCCAACATGGATAAAATAGCTTCCACTCAACATCCTCAGTTTCCTTGTACATTTCCTAAAAGAAAGGGAACTTTCCTTCAAAGGTGGGTCTAGAGTAAAATATGCTTTCTTCAACAGATATTTATAAAATGATTTTCTCCATAGTTCAGAGCTAAACTTGTACTTGACATAAAAGCGAAACCTAACAGTTTCTATGATTTTAAAAAAATGCTATTTTAATTCTCGTTAACTCTGTCTTCACAACAGATAAACAATTAACTAGCTACTGGAAAGAATTAACGAATACTGACAAGCTATTAAATGATGACCACATTCAGGGAAGAGGTTTACCAGCATGTCCATACTAGTGTGTTCATGGAACTGTAAGAGTGGAGTCCATCATTAAGCTCAGAGCAAACACAAAGGATTTTGTTTGGAGATGAATTTCCAAGACTAATATATTTTTTTTAGTTCTTCCTAAACAGTTAATTGATAGTAGTTTTATTTTCTATAATTCACCTATGATAGCATCTTTAAGTCTGGGGTAGGAGAGACCAGAGTAGGGGATTCTGCTTAAGTCTTTCCCAACCCCTGCTGGTTGTAAAAAGAGATTTGAATGTTCTTGAGACCAAGTTATTTGGCAAATACAATTAATGCTTTCGTTGGCAATCATGTGTGGTACATATGACACACAAACATATTCACATGTATCTATATTGTAAGTGTGCCTCCATGTTTGTCTTCCAAGGTAAGATTTGTTTAAATAAAATACAAATGTACATATATGTACATGTTTTATATATGTATTACTTCAAAATTTTTCATTCACCAAAACTACATAATTTGATCTTTTCAAAATCTATATGAGAAATGTATTTTTCTAATTTCATTTTACAGATGAGAAAAAAGTCAGATTAAACAACTTTTCAAACTACAAATTGTCCTAAGGGACTGAAGGGATAGTTCTCAAAGGTTATTCATGTACTAGGAAATAATCACAAATAAGATTGTGTTATCGGGCCTTGAAGATAAACATGGATCTACAAAGAAATACCTAATGCTATTTTTCTATGAACAATCACAAATATTTTAGATAATTTCAAATTTATAATCTACAGATGATCTTTTTTTAAGATTTATTGAAGTGTAGCATAGCATAAGAAAGGGCAAGTATATTGACACATTGTAATTATTACATAATTAAGGCAAAAATCAGATTAAAACAAAAGATACAGTAGAATATATAAGAACTGATCATGTGTGTTGGGAAAGAATCCTTATATAGAACATAATAATTGCTTTGTAAAGACGACCTGAATAGCATAGTCCTGATGGAACCCAACTAGGTCTAACTGGAGGGTGTGTAAATGACAACAGTATATTGTCACCAAAGCAGAATAAATACCAGTGTCCATACAAACTTGGAGTAACCAACATTTTCTATTTCTTAATATTCTCTTAGCACTTTGAAACAAGAGTTTATTACATTCCACGCTCTACAAGTTTATAAAAGTAGATAAAATAAATATAATTTTAGGTGTTCCTGAAGGAAAAAAAACAAAGAAGAACCATACAAAGTTTTAAATAGTCTCCTAAAATAAAAGTTCATCAGGATATAAGTACTATAATCCAAACACACAGGCTTGTGTACCAGCTCAAGTTAGTGTGGGTTTTAATACAAATACCTAAAATGGACATTTTAGTTGACTCTTCTGCTATCCTAATGTGTTTTACACTTAAAGTTTTAAAACAGAGGGGCTGAAGAGATGGCTTAAGTGGTATAGAGCACTGGCTGCTTCTCCAGAGGACCAGGGTTTGATTCTCAGCACCCACACAGTGGCTCACAAACATCTGTAAGTCCAGTCCCAGGGAATCTGATGCCTTCTTCTGACCTCCATGGGCACATGCAGTGCACAGACATATGTTAAGAGGAAGCACCCGTACACATAAAATAAAATTAAAAAATTGAAGTTATTTTTATTATAGTAGAATGCTTCAAGAGCAAATTTAACAATAAACAAACAAAACCCAGCACAGTACAAATTCTGCATTTCTAAGATTTTGACACTAAAGGACAGTAAGTAACTACATACCTTGTGCTTCCTACCATATAAAACAATAATAACAACCTTCTTTCATTATGTAAGATGCAATATGCAATTTCAACTGAAAATGTGTACAATAAAGACAGCTCTTTAAAAATACTTGAGCATACCGAGGAAGACATCAAGCTACTTCCCAAACAGGACAGAGCTGACTATTAACCAATTACAAACATGTTAGTGAAAAAGAGAAAAAAGTGACTGGGCCACAGTATTCTCAAGTTACAAGAATCCTACCACCTATATACACACCAACTCGGGTCATTAAAGGCAAAGATATACATTCTCTAAAGTGGCTGATAACTGGTTTTCAAGGTCCTCTAGGATCACTGATGTGAAATGTTTACTATATATGCTCTTCAGTTCTGTTTAATGGTGTCCCTGGAGTACAGTCTTGAAACTGAACCTCAATATCAGTAAGATCTAGAAGATTTTCCTTCATCTGACAAATCTTTGAAAGAACTGAACTAGCTCTGTGTTTGCAAATATTCTGTTCCCAACACACTTAGAGATAATGCCCACCACCATACCATCACCACCACAATGAAAAGCGGCACTAGACACATGGAGGGGCTTTTTTCCCCTTCATTAGTTATTCTACATGCTAATCAAACAGCAGGGAAATCATCAAGACCATAGCAGACAGTGAATTTCACAGTTTGGTTGGTATTGCAGGTAATCAGAGGGGAAAAAAGGACGAAGAAAGCTTTTACCCAGTGACTGATGCATGATATACCTTCCTGACTCAAACAGCACTGCTCGGGCTTTTGGAGGAAAACGTCAAACCCAGAACTGCACCCACTAGTGTAGCTTGCCACACTACATTATTTTCTGCTTAGACAGTAACACAGCACTACAATGGCTTCAGCACACAGAGTGCATAAGTGTTACAAAGCCACATTCAAGTTCTAAGTAAAAACATGGCTGTCCCATGAATAAGAAATACAGTCATTCATTAAAATGAAATAGGATATAAATTTAAAATTCAAACAGAAGACTGCCACAAATCTAAATGCACCCAGGGTCTGGGACAAGAGCCATGTTCCTTAATCCCTCAGCTGACTTTGTGAACCAACTGAAAAGGGAGATTTGTAGCTGAGCTAAGGACGGGGAAGGTCATGATACAGGCATTGGCTGTTACCTCCATCTTCATGATAGTAGCTGTCTCCAAAAGCACGGCCCCCAACAGGCTCTGGGGTGTGCTTTTTCCTCTTTTTCTCTTCTTGTAGCTCTTTCTCTTGCAAAAGACGTGCTATGTCCTACAAAAGCAAAAAGGAAGCGAAACATATCACCAGAGAGTAAAGAAGGCTGAGGCGGGCACACTGGAGTTCCTCCTGTCTCTCTGGTCTGATGTCTAAGGCTCTTCAGCCTTCCATGCATTCATCAAACATCATTAAAATACCAACATGAGTGCTCAGCAAGTGGGACACAAAATCTAGTAAAGCACACTGGGTTTCATTTTTTCTCTAATTTAAACAAGAAGCTAGCTAAATCTATGAAGAGTCAAAGTAGTTTTATCTATAGCTAATTCCAGCATAATTTTTAAAATGTCTTTTGAAGTCTTTCATCCAAATAGATGATTTGGATTGGCAAGGAAATAGCAAGTTATAAAACTTAATAAGCTAGCTTATAATTTCAATATAAATATTGTAAAAATAATCGCATGGTGATTTTGAGCTGGCTTTTCACAGGAATACTGCTGTGTTAACAAAAAAAAAAAATAGAAGATGAGTCTCTGCCTGGCATCTACAGGCCCCATTCTGAGCAGCTGCTATGGATTCTAATTCTCTCCCCAAATATTATCACTCTGTAATGACTGACAGCAAAGGTGCATACAAACAACCCCAGTAACAGGAAGACCATGCCTCAAACACAACTGAATAGCTACAGAGATACCAAAGAGGGAATACTAATGCAAGGAATTACTGCAGCTCTGCACTGTTACGCTTTAAACAAGGAATGGCATTTCAACAGACAACGTCCAGATCACAGATGAGCAAGGCTGTTAGGTTTATTGGTACCAGGAATGGCCAAAAGCTTAAAGAATATAAGATATAAAATACTGCAGCAAAATGGTGGGCCAGAAGATGGTTGGTGGGTCACAGGCACTGTATCTTCAGGGTCTGTGATCTGCACTATATGAGTAGATGTAAGGATACCAATAGTTCTGCTTTGGGAAGTAGTATTCTGAACAACAAGACTCTGGCCATGAGAGCCCCATAGAAGAGCACAAAAACTTTTGTGTACAGTGTGTGCTTTTCTGGAGAGAAGCTCCATATCCCATCATGTTCTTCAAGGTTCAGACAACTGGGCAAGAAAGCACATCATACAAGTGAAGTCAAGAACATGGGTAACTTGAGATAGCTCTTTATTAAATGGGATAAACACAGTAGGGATAAAAAGCACTTTTCTTCCTTCTGGAGTTTCTAAATGTGTCCAAAAGAGTAGAGTAAAAGAATGCATAAAAATTGAAATAACCCATTCAAAGGAAGCAGACTTGTCACACACACACACACACACACACACGCACACGCACACACACACACACACACACACACACACACACACACACACACACACAAAATAAAAACAAAAAACAAGTTAGAGCCAGACACGGCAGACATGAAGGTGCAAGCCTTTAATCCCAGCACTCAGGAGGCAGAGACAGGCAGAATTCTGTGAGTTTGAGGCCAGCCTGGTCTACAAAGTGAGTTTCAGGACAGTAAGGGCTATTACACAGAGTAACCCTATCCCCCCCCAAATCAATAAGCAAATAAATAAGTAGATAAATGCAAGTTAGATGCTATGCCAGGAAATAAAATTATGACTGTAACACAAATATTTTTTATCATATATGAATATAGTTTTGTATATTTGACAATATGGATGTTACTGTCCAGTTTCAAACTTTAAATGGTATTAACAAATGGTTTTCAGTCAAGTTCTGTTTGTAATTTATTTAAATTCTCAGATTATACAATGCAGACACCTGAGCAGGTATTCACGCAATGCCACAGCTCAGAGTGAGTGGTAAAGAGAAGGGGACAATCCTACTTTATGCTTTTCCACACCAGAAAGTGAAATTCCAGTGTACTGACAGAAAAATGTCCCTTTGGTGATTTTGTTCTCAGTCCAGTTCAAGCCAGATGATCTAAAAGTGACATAATGAGACAGACAGACACATTTCTTAAGGTTCTAATTAATCTAGGTACGATAAAGAGCATAAAAGCTATTCAACCTTAAACTCAAATGTCTCTGACAACAACCGTCCAAATAAATCTGCTGGCTTTCACAGGTACCAGTGTGCCAGAACTGTTACCTTGAGATCTTACTAAGTAACACACAAACCAAGAAGAGAGAGGGCAGATAGGGTAGCATCTACTGCCAAAACTATTATTCTATATACATATTCTCTCCAGTTCCTATGCTGCTGATCAGAGAAGCGGAAGGCAGCACAAATGTCGAGTCACACTATTTCCTACATCCAAAATAACATTTCCCTAAGTGCTGGCTTTACAGTGAGCACAAACACTGCTCTAAAAACTGAAGGGAAGAATACAGAAGAAAGTACTCAGGCCCAGTGGCCAGTAAACACTATTAAACGGCACTCTGAAACTTTTCATTGCTTTCTTGGTACCGAGTTCAGTCCTAGTGATAATCCAGGCACTATCCCTACCTTGACGAGCAGCAGAACAAGAATCATAACCTCCTTTACGGTACTGGCTGGCCTATCCAGCAAGAATAAGAATACATGTAAGGTACTTGACAACAAACATTTTCTTTTCTTCTAATTTCTCAGTAACTCTAGGTGCTTCAGAAGAAATGGCTTTCTAGAGTTGAAGAGAAGGACATGACTGAATAGCTGCCAGTGTCCTCAGGTCACAGGCCCCAAAGGGGGTCCTTCTGCTTTCCAGCTCCATTACAGTCATGACCAAAGTGCTTTCCTCTGACATTAAAGGCTGCTAGTATTACTCACTGAGCTGCAGACAGCCAGTCAACTGGTCAACTTGCATATAAACAGTCTTCTGGATCCTTAGCTCCCTTCCTGTGAACACACATCTTCCAGAACAGAGCATGCTGTCTCAACAGGTCTCCAAACAAACACAAACCACTCAGTTCAAAACATTCACTGTAGTTAACTCTTTAAAATGCACAAAGAAGGCTGAGGGAACAACTTAGTGAAAAAGTATCTGAAGCATACCCAAGGCTCTGAGTTCAATCAGAATTACTCCCCATAGTAAATCAATTAAATTGAATGCATCTTAACATTTTTAAAAGTGGATAGAAGAAATCTTTTAAGTTAAGAGGTAACCTAGGAATTTTCAGTCTTGTTTTATGACAGTTGTTTTATTAAATTAAAAAATATGAACCTTGTAAAATTCTTGTTTTATGAAACAAAATAGGCAAACATATTTTCAAGAAACCTTAACGGTTTGTGAACTCAGGCACAATAAGCTTTAATTTATCAGATTTATCAGGTATATTTACTTTGGGCAAATCTGCAAAATAACCCATTTACAGAAGACCAGGCAGTAAACATTTTAGTTAGAATGTGAGTCTGCTATTACATTTTATGTCTCTTTTCTAGTGTCTACCATATGAAGGACATTGTTCCAGACCTCTAACGATGCTGGAAGAAAGCAATGAAAACATACATTTCTAGACTTTCTTGAAGGGGCCAAATATCATGCTCTGGACAGTGCAGAATCTGGATCCAGGCTAGGACCCTTAACAATATCTATCAAGTGGCCAAGGCACAGGAGAATAATGCAGGGAATGGTGGCTCAGGGTTCTACCTCAGCCACTACTGCAGCCCAGGTAGCCTTCAGAGCTTCCCTAGAGTGAACACTATTAATCCAGGACCAAGGACCTTAGGGAAATTCTACACTACACAGGATTATTTCAGGGTTAATTCTCCCTTAAGGGTTTCACCTCTGTCCTCCAATCAGCATAGTGCTAACAGAAAGATAATTTTAACTTAGATATGAGACGTGACATAAAAATATGAGATTTAAATGATTGTAAGAAGAGGGAAAGTGGGGCCATCAAAACCACTCAATTAGATTGTTGATGTACTTTAGCATTAGCATTTAACATACGAATGCCTAATTTAGTGGGCATTTCAATGCAGGTGTAATGCCAAGGGTTACCCTATAAAGCCAGGAAAACTGGAAAATGCTACAGGTAGAAAAGTTGAAAAGCAGGCTCTTCTTAACTAGAATTCCCCCTTTCCTCAGCCTTATTAATATGTATGTATACAAGCATTTTGCTGTTCAAAACACAGAAAAGTGTACTAACAAAATCTGTTTAAATATACTTTTATAGAATCTTAATACCCTGAGAGTACTATGGATAAGTACACATTACACTGGATTTGTTTTGATTATAAATTGGTTATTAAGTTTATCTCTGAGCAGTTCGTAGTACAGATGGCTTCAAATTGTTAGACCAGAACCATAATCTTGCATGACAAGGTTAGCTACGCTAATATTTACATAAGAAAAAAATCTTTCCTAAAATAGTTGTGCATAACATGTATCTGGACCAAGATTTAAATGTACAAAATATGGTGTGCCTCTATACACACACAAACTAAATATACATTCCTTCATTTTACTTTAAAAACACCAACAAATGACTCTACTGTGACCAAAGCATTAAGTCAACTAAATATACATTCTCTTGATTCATTTTAAAAACACCAACAAATGCCTCTACTGTGACCAAAGTGATACACACAGAAAAGGAAGCAAGCCACATGTCTGAATCTCAACTGCTCAGATATCTCACACTCATTGGTTACTGAACAAACCTTAAGGAGCAAAGCTGGCTCTTTATATGTAAGCTAATTTACTAATGACCCTGATCTATTTAAAAGGGACATGTGCCAACCAGCCCAGAAGAGTGCCACTTTATATGATTATTAGCACCCCCACCCTAAAGCTATGATAGGTGTTTCTGGATATATAACAATGAGCCTACCTACCATTAAAATAGACCAATCATTTCTACAGTGCTGTATGTGTGAAAGAAGGTAAACATAGAATTAGTATAAACGAAATTCTCAGTATAGATTATTACAAATAAACAACATAACAACAAATGCATGCAAATTCATTGTCTCACAATCTAAGCATCTTTGTCAACTGTATTCATTTTGGCTTTAAGAACAAACTTTAACATTCATTAGGTCAGCATATATAAAGACAGTGAGAATAGTGCCAGCTCCTGGGACCTCACAAGAACTGACTTCTCACTCTAGTGTGAGCTGTACTCTAGGCTTGCTCACAAAAGTTGCTCTCAGATTCAGAGAGTTTAGCAAGCTCCCAGCATTTCACACACTCAAAGCATCAGAATATGGCCTTGTTTGAGGCCTTTGTGTATATATTTATTTAAGGTCATAAAGGATACAACAGGGTCCTTGAACCATCATGAGCTTCCTGCCTATGAAAATGAAGATGGAGGCTGATGTGGGGAGCTGGAGCACAGCTTCCCAGAGAAGTTCACCTTAGACTTCTTGTTTCTGAGAAAATGTTCCTATGCTGTTAAGTCATCACACCAGAGATAACTTCTGTCAGTAGTGCTAGAAAACTAATTCATATTTCATGCCAAGATTTTCCCAGGAACACAAGCCATCAAGAGGCCACAAACAGTGTATACCTAGGCCCTACTGCACTCCAAATGAGGAGTCCTCCAGCCATCCAGAAAGGCTGCACTGAACTAAACCTCTTCCAGGGATGCAGACCTCAATAAAGTCATACCTCATCCTTCTTCTCCTGAATACGTCGTCTCTCTGCCTCAATGGTCAGCTTCTCCTGAATTTCCTGAGCAATTTCACAATCATGCTGCTCACTGGAAAACAAAGGTAAACGTGATATAAATAAAAAACACAAAGGAACATTTTTGTTAAACAATACAGTTTATTGAATACTCACTGTATGCTGTTACATATTTTAATTCAATTTGCATGACAATGACCAAAAGGATCAATGTCCAACTGAACCGAGTAGAAAGTTGGATCACAAAGTGTGGTAGAATATTATTTTACAGTGTGTGACTTTTTTTATGCTGCATTTGTTTAACTCTGAAGCTGTGTTACCGTGCCTGGCTAAAACACCAGGTGGTCCTAATAAAGAGCTGAATGGTCAATAGCAAGGCACAAACAAGGGTAGGTGGGGCTGGCAGGCAGAGAGGATGAACAGAAGTATAGACAGCACAACAGACCTGTATCGTTTTTAAATTTAAAAGCAAACACTAAAAGATGTGTTAAAATTTAAAAGACAAAAAGAGCTTGCATTTTTTAACTATGGTTCCGAGTGGAGGCTTCTTTGGAAAATGTCAATTTTCTCAAGGCTTTGGACATTAGAAACATTGCTATCACAGTGTCATGTTTTTAATTTTCTGCTTATTTATTTGATTTTCATATTAATACATAAAACAGAAATGTAAGCAATACCTACTATGGACGCAACATGATGTTCAATACAGAAGAAACAAGTATTTTATACATTTAGATGGGAGAAACCAGGGCAATTATTTTTGTAAGAGAAAAAGAACTTTTAAAATGGCGCCTTCAAGATATATTCCTCTACTGTATGTGTCTATATTAAGTACCTGCATGTGTGAATAGGCACCACACATGTCTGGTACCCAAGGAAGCAAGAAGACAGCATCACATGCCTGGAACTGCATTTCTAGATGGTTGTGAACTGGTAATCAGAACAAAACTCAAGGTCTCCCCCAGAGCAGCAAGCAGTTCTCTCCTAGCATCTTTAAGCAGTCTGATTCTCTCCGAAGTAACTACAAAATACAATCCTGGGTACAGAGTCTTCTGGTTTCAGGTATTAAGAAAAATGACAGTTTTATTCTTTATTTTTCAGTTTAGATTAGATTAGAAACAAGGTTGCTTCACAAGTCAGTTCCAGGTCCCTCTCCCTTTCCCTCCCCTCTTCCTGTGCCCTCTCCCAACCCCCCCATTATCCCCTCATTTCCCCAGGGGGGGTGAGGCCCTCCATGGGGGTGTCCATAGTCTGTCATTTCATCCAGGGCAGGGCCTAGACCCTCCCCCAAGAGTTCAGGGTGAGAGTGCATCTCACATTGTTGGATGGGAGTCCAAAGTCCGTGTGTATACACGGGATGAATACTGATCTACTGCCCAAGGCTCAATAGATTACCTAGGCCTCCTCACTGAAAAATGACAGTTTTAAAATTCTAGAGTGTGATAACTCTGGGAAGTTAGCTCTTGTGCAAAGTAGTCATCTAGGAAAGATGAACAAAATTATGTTTAGAAATGACTACTTCAAAGCAAGCTGGAAAAATTTAAATCATAAGTTGCAGTTCACCTGCTAAATAAATATATCTCCCTTTATTTTCCCTCCAACAACCGATCTTCAAATATGCTTTGAGTCTCAGACATGATTACATACTCCATATTAAGAATCAGCAAGTTACATTAGAAAGTACTGTCAGGGGAACCCTAACTTTTTCTGGAGTGACTGATACCCATATATTCTAATAAACTCAAGGAGATAAAAGTAATTTTCATTTACATCACTAAATGTTGGTTTCTAATATTCTTGGAAGCTGGTAGATATACCTAAAAGTAGAAGTATATCTATACATACTAATGTGTATATACATTAGATTTCATTTTAAGACAAGGTAGCAAGAAACAATCCTTAAATGAAAAGTTTGTAGACCTGACTTTGTAAGTCCTGAGCTATGACTTCTTATGTCACTGAATAAGTCATAAAAAATGGTTTAGACTTTAGGTTACAGGTCAAGTATGTTAGGATCTTACTCATTAAAAAAATAGACATAGGTGACTAGGAACAGGAAGAAAGTAGAAGCACAATGTGGACCTCGGATCAAAATTCCAAAGGTCACCAGTGACACAGAAGATAAGAAAGTGAAGCTTAGTCTTAGCTTCACAACTTCAGTCTGCTTCTAGGTAGGGCTAGTTCCAGCTCAGCCAGCTAAATGGACAGAACCATGAGGCAGGAGGACTACTTGAGTAAGGAGCAGTCAACACTGGTCACCCTGGCTGGAAATTAGCTAAAAGTCCCAATCTGAATGAAAGGTACTATTAATAAAAATACCTGCTCTGCTAGCTACCCAGACTATAGGGGTAAAGGCTGAAAGCTGCTATTCTTAGTTTCTTAGGAGCTTCCAACCTTGGGGTCCTGTGAAGAAATGTGGTATTTCCCACATTTAGCACTTATAACCTATCACTCTACAATTCAGCACTTTCTAGAACATTGTACTTCTTGAAAAGCAAGGAAATCAAAGAAAGATGGTGCAGCAAACACAGCTAAGAAAACTAAAGGAACCCATGATACTGTCTATTATTCCAGTGCTTTCCCCAAACAAATTTACAGTTAGCAGATAAGAGATTATTTTCTTCATATCATGTGTACAAAGACTAAATTGAAAGAGGCAAACCAATCAGCTCAAAATCATAGAGTAAAAGTGTGCCTACTATGACTAACATTTCCATATTTCAGTAACAAAGAAAATTTCCAAAGAAAATTACTGGACAGCCACCACACAATTTGCAATTCCAGACAGAAAAGAAACAGAGCTAGATGGGGCTGCTTCCTGCCCAGCTGCTTCCCATAGGCATGCTTCATATCAATACCATTCCCCAGATCTCACAGGTCTTTGTAGCGCTTCTGGAGCTGAGCTTGGGCTCTCAGGTCTTCCTCTTGGAGCTGCTTAGCCACCTGTAGATCATGCTGCACCAGACGGCTCCGCTGAATGTTTGATGCCAAATGATGCTCAACTGGACAGAACCATTAAAAGAGGAGTTACAAGTGTTGACTGGTTAATAAAAAGCTTATAATTAATTTAAGAACAGTCTTGCCATTAAAAAGGTCTATACATCCACCACTCCACTTTATGCTTTTAATAACAGATGAAAGTACTTCAGGAATTACTCCACTGAAAAACAAGACCAAAAGGAGTGAGCCATTTGCTTTAGAGCACATGACATAAAAGTAGCAGTGCCAGAATATCTATACAGACATGCTAAGTGGGCCAGTGTTCTTTCTACTAAACTCTGTTGTCATTTCAAGAACTCACAAATCACAAACTCATAATTGCTATCTAATTGGGTTTTACTTTCTACTAAGACACTAAATAGTATTCAGAAAAATCCACCATGTGGGGTTGAGATTATACCTTTGTTGGCAGAGTGCATGCCTAGCATGCAGGGAAGCCCCTGGGTCCCATCCTCAGCATGGCATCAACTGGGTGTGGTGTCACATGCCTATAATGCCAGCACTTGAGACATAGAGGCAGGAGGATCAGATTTCCAAGATCATCTTTGACTATATAAGGAGTTTCAGATCAGTCTGGGCTTCCCTATCTCAAACAACAAACAAATCCACAGTGTTTCTTAACATAGATACTACTATTGCCTATGGAAAATTTTCCTGTTTCTATTTCAAGGGCAAGTTTCCAACATACTGCAGATAAATTTACAACCACTGTCTCCCTCCTAAGGAAGGGAAGGG
Organism: Mesocricetus auratus; assembly: GCF_017639785.1. Classification (NCBI taxonomy): domain Eukaryota; kingdom Metazoa; phylum Chordata; class Mammalia; order Rodentia; family Cricetidae; genus Mesocricetus; species Mesocricetus auratus. The sequence continues at coordinate 63,299,668 of NW_024429192.1, forward strand.
AAATGTCTCTCCTTTTCCTTCAGACAGTGAACACTATTCTTATCCCTGACTCAGTTCAAAACATGCAGAATTCATTATTTACCCTTGTCATTTGCCAAGACCTATCCTTCAGGGTAGATTTGAGGTATACCTAGTGACTTTCTCCTTACCTCAAAGGAAGAAACTAGCCTCAAGCTGCCACTATAGAGAAAGCTGCTAGCTCATGAGTTAGAGCTGTTACTTACTCTCTTGTTCCTGCAGGCTATGAGCCAAGGTGTGGTCCTCCAGGACAGCAAAATCTCGACACACTGTAGAAGAGGAAGAACAGGATGGAGAACTTCGTATTACAGCACATCTCCATAAAATTAAAAGAATTTTGTGTACTTCAGAACAATTTCAATATTTTACAGTTTATCAGCCCAAATAATGCACAATGCATAAAATGCCTAGTAAACTATTAATTCTTCACTCACAATAATGACTAGTGATGGGCGGAGAAATGGCTCAGTGGTTAAGAACAATTACTGTTCTTGCAAAGGACCTTGGTTTGGATCCCAGCAACTCACACATCATCTTACAAAGGTGGATCCAACACATTCTTCTGGCCTCCACAGGCACCAGGCACCCATGGACTGCACATACATAAATGCACAAACACTCATTAAACAAAAATAAATCATAAAATAAAAACCCATAGTGCCTGCTAAATATCAAGTAACTGTGCCACAAAACAATGGGAAGTTCTTCCTCCCCTAGGCTTGGAACCCAGAGGTCTACAAATGTCCATCCACCTCTTTAAGGTGCAGTTAAAATAACCAGAATCAACATTGCTTTGCACATGGCTTGCCGCTAAGGGAAAGCTGGTTCCCAGCAGGGTTTTAAGAGTCATAGCATCTTACTACACCTTAGCCTATAGTTCAAGGATCCTTCTCTTGAGATGTGCCCACTTCAGTGTGTAGGGGGGAGGAGATGTGGTGGGAACTCACAGAATGAAAGTACTTTGCAATTATTCTAGTTAATATCTTGGGACAGATAGATGGACCACACTAGGACTATACATACAATGTAGTCATTGGTGGCAAGGCTAGACTTAAAGTCAGTGTTAATTAGTATGAACTCATTGTTTCCCTGACCATTTAACTGCACTTCTTAACTCCAATAAACTGTGGAAGAAAGAACTGCAAAAAGAAAAATCTATATTAACCAACATGGAGTCAGTCTCTAAAACATTTCAATTTATTAATATAGAATTTTTCTTGGCTAATCCACGTGTGCTTTCAACTTATAGGAAACAAGTATTCACAATGTATTGCCAATGATGAATATAACCAAATGGATGGCCTTATTAACTGACCTTTACTACAGTATTAATGAAAACATTTACGCTGATAGACTAGGTCAAGTTTTTATATTACCCTTATAAATACTGTATCTGAGGAAAGCATTTTTGAAAAGAAGAGAAGGTGCAGGAAGAATGGCAAGTTTGTAATCCCAGCACTCCGAGGTTGATGAAAAAAGATGGAAAGTTCAGACAGCATGAGGCACACAGTGAGACTCCATACAAAAGCAGTAATAATACTGAACAGCAAACAAAGTCTATAATACACACTACATCAGACTATGCTTTGAAGAAATTATTTTTCAGTATTACAGATAGAAATATAAACTAATATACATGTTTCTAAATTATATGTATCAGCTTCTTGGTTTCTATATTTCTTAAACTTTTTGTAATATATTTCTTAATTTCAGATAATTTAAATACAATTTTATAAACTCACTTATTTTGATAATATATATTTCTAATCTTCAAAAGTGAAGATATGCTCAGGCATATAACAGTTTAAAGGATTAATGATCACCTGAATTTGATTTCTTTTTAATGATTTTTAAAATATCTAAATGGCTGGACTGCAGCATATTCAATCATTGATAAGTGGTCTTACATCTTTTTACTGCAGAGGCTGAATTGGTATGTACAGAGTATGATTAGGGCCTTGGTTAGGAAAGAAGATAATAGGAAGTGTACATGTGTATACATAGAGAGGTATGCCTTCAAACATACTGATGGACATGGAATTCCAAAGTTTACTGAGTTTTTCTAACAGCTTCCAAATCTGTAATTTCATTTAGATAGGAATATTATTAGTACAATTTTTCTGAACAATTCCATTCAAGGCCTTCCTCTGAGTTCACTGTATCACTATAAAGCAAGCTGAAGCAGTTACAAATGTGTACATTTTTGTAAATCAGTAACCAGAGTGGCACTGCAGAAAACACTTCACAGCCTGGCCAAGTTCAGAAGATGGATGGAACCTTTGATCCTTCTCTAACCTACTCCATATGAAGCAAGCAATATTAACAGTCTAGCTCATCTTAAGGCACACACAACAAAGCACTGGTAACTAAACTTTAATGTCCCTAGTTCTCTAACTTCACTGCCACATCTACTTTCAGTCACCAGGCAGTTCCATAAATTGCAAAACCTTGAGGGCAGGGACTCTGTGGGTGTTATCTCTACCCCTCCTCTACACAATGTATGCACACAACAAAACTAACAGATTCTGATTGCATGCAAAACTTTGACAGTTCTGGGAAAGAACAGTAACTAGAAGGCACTCCATGTGATCCAGCTAATAAAATCAGAATAAGAAAGAGCAGACTATTTCAAAGACAGAAGAGGAAGAGCTTCCTGTATCCATGCAGGCAGTAAGTGACACAATAGCTGAAATATGTTGGAAATAAGAAAAGCAACACAACAGAAAGCAGCAAGGCCAACACCCCTAGCAGCATAGATCCCTAGGAGAAGCATGGGAAATGAAAGCATCATCCAAAGGATAAGCCCAGTAGACCTGGTAAAGGGACCAGTCTCAGAACAAGCCCAGAGCAGTCACATATTGGAATCCTACTGAAGTAATGGGTCAGCAGGGTACCCATTCTGTCACACTATGTGACTTCAAGGTCCATGAGTGGGCTCCTTCTTGAGACCTGCGAGCCTGAAAACAGAATCCACCCAGAAGTCAGGTGTCTGAATATAACCTTCCACCATCCCAGAGTGAAATACTGCCCTAAGTAGGCAATGACAAGTTGAAAAGAGCAAACTACAGGAAACAGTTGAGAACATAACCCTGCCTATGGAAAATGTTCTGCCAAGTATACCTCAGGCTGGGTATTAATGTCCAGAATATATAAAGAGTGACAAATAATAAATACCAAAAGGATAGCAGTACAATTAAGTTGATAGAGTGTTTGTCCAGCATTCACAAGGCCCTGCATTCTATCCATTATACACATGTATAATCCAAGCACAAAAATAAGGGTAGGATCATCAAAAAGTTCAAGATCATCTTCTGCTTCACCATCAGTTTGAAGAAAGTCTGGGATACATGAGACCACATCTAAACAAACATATAAGCAAATGCGAAAAAAAAAAAAAAAGAAAAACAAAACCCAAAGTCAACTAGTCAATAAATGAATCAGTGAACTGGTGAGCTGAGAAGATGTCTTTTAAAAGAAAAACAAATGATCTAATACTTGAAAAATTGTTGAATATTAGCCATCAGGCCTGTAAAGTAAAAGTTTTCTGAGTGATGATGCTGCCCAAATGTAGAACTGTGTGTGTCTGTGTGTGTGTCTTTGTGAGTGTGTGTGTGTCTTTGTGAGTGTGTGTATGTGTATCTGTGTGTGTTAAGGCAAGCAAAAAGAAGACTTAGGATGTATGTGGTATTTTGAAGCAAAGAATGTAATATGTGCTAAGATACTGATAGGAATTTACAGAATTTAGAACCAGTTTCTTGAGTCACTGGTTTGAAACTCTATCCTATGACTTCAGAAATTGCTGGTTGCCAAAAACTTTTAACATTCAAAAATATTAATAAGGTAAAGTGAATAAAAAACAAGGCAAAGTTGACAAGACAAAAACAGAAAGGAAAAGAATCTTTAAAAAAAATCAAGTAATAAAGACATTTCAAGGTTAATAATCCTGCAGTAAGGACAACAGATAGAAAACTACTTTGATTATTAGCATAAAATATGGAAGACATTCATGTTGGGATTTGAATAAAAAACACAAAATTATAGAATGGAAAGATAATCTTCATGGGTTTAAACATGTGCACAGGCATGCACACACAGACACATAACACATATACAGACACAAGACACATAACACATATACAGACACAAGACTCACATAGCACACAAGGCTAAGCACAGGAGAGATATTTTTTAAAGTAAAACAATTTATATGATCCCAACATTTTTAGTATTATGCAATTTATCAAAGTAAATTTCTGAGTCACTGTTTTAGGATTATTTTTCCTCCTTCAAATTCAAAGCTAAGTGTAAAACCAGTAACTTAAACCACTTACTTGGCAAGCAGAACTATAGCTAACCACAGACACAGCAGATTATAGGCCAACAGTTCTGAAAATGCTGAGATGATACAAGTCGTCAAATCAAAAGTACTACTTTAATATCACAGGCCATCTACTTCATTATCAAGACCACAGAGTAAATGGGTAAGGGAACTAAAAGAGAAAAACGCTGAGTCAGGAATTTCCATCTGATGGAAAATGACTGGGGCTCAGAGCAGCAGAGAAACCTCTGGAGGAAGCAGCAGGGGGATAAAAGAATTGTTACTCATATTATTTAAGCTTTGAATTCAGAAAACACAATTCCTTCCTTTGTTACAGAAATGACGCTAAATCCTCGGCAGTAGTAAACCAAAACTACCCAAAGAAAGTGACATTTCAGACGCTGTCTAATCTCAGGAAATGCAGATGCAGAGGGATAGGAATACTGGGACGCCAGGAACAGCAGCATCTGCTTGCTTTCTCCTGGTGGAACACTCACATACTGAGGTGAGCTGAGGCAGAAGATCACCAAACTTGTGGCAGAGCTCTATCTTCTTATAGTGCACCCAGTAGTCACAAGGGCTCCTTTAACACTGGTGGGATATGCATTCTACATGGCTCAACATTGGGCAGACACATAACAGGTGACAGCTCATTTGAAGACCAAAGGCTGAAGGCTCCACTGAAGTATAATTTATCTCTGATCTAGAAACAAAATATTGTCTAACACTATACTAGTCACATGAATCTATTTCAGCCTGAGTTAATTATAATCAAAATTTTAAAACAGAGTTCTCCGTTCCATGAACCATGTTTCTACTGCTAAACTGTTACATGGCACTGGTGGTACTAAATAGTTATATAGTGCACTACATATACTATATATGGAATAGAGCATAATTTCATTATCAAAGACTTTTTCCTAGATATTAATTAGATGTGGACAGATGGGACAGCGTTCATATAGATAAATGTATCACTAGAACCCTGATTAGGCTCCACAACATTAAATGTCTAAAACCAACACCACCTTTAAGTAAACACATGTGCACAAGTATGCAGATATGTGTGAGTACATGTGTATCCAAGTACATGTGGAAGTATACCTGTCTTAATCAATATTCCTAAACCACATTGCAATTACAAGCAACTAAAAGTCTTTGAGCACATTAGTGCTCTTGTGTTGGCCACCAATTTAGTTTTAGATGCTTATATCCTGAGATCTCTCCTGACCCTTGTCTCTTAGCTTGGCAAAGGATGGTAGTTTAGTAACTTCAGAAGGATAAAAAGGAAGAGTCATTCTGCACTGATGAGGCAACCACTGTGCAGATATAACCACAAAGCTAAAGTAAACAATGGCCAAATAGGAAAGGGAGTAGGCATTCACCATGGTTAATGGAGCTCACTCAGCAAGACTCCCATCCCACTCCAATCAAGACATACCCAAAGCCCTCAAAATCTCATTAGCAAATGTGTATATTCATGAATGTGAACATGCCTTGAAAATCAAACCGATCACAACTGAAAAAGCATTCTCCTAAATGTTTTTGTGTTCCCTGCATTCCTTACATAAAATTACATCTTATATGGTTGATCTACTTTACAACAATCCAGGAATATTTGGACTTAAAATAACTAAATTACTTTATCATGAAAATTAAGCACCGCTGCTTTAAAATGTTTATTATTTTCAAATCAACATAAAATTTCCTAATCATCATTATAAAAGATGGAGCTCTCATCCACTTCTGTTGTATGCTGTACAACACAATGTGGTTCTGTGAGGCACTCAATGGATACACAACTGCACAAGGAGGCAGAAAAAAGTAACCATGGCTGGCTCTAGGATTGTCTAATTGAATATTCTGATAACACATAAGTGTAAACACACATTTACTCATCTGTGACATGAGAGAAGTAGCCATTAATAAGTAATGAAGCAGGCCAAAGCATTGTTGTTTTAAAGGTGTTCATTCATTCTATAGAGATAATCGCATTGTCTAGAAAACAAGAGACTATTGTTAGTCACAGGGCATCCTCAAAAGAAAACCACACAATATAAGCAGTACCACACAGAAGTTTTTTAAAGCATTTTCCTCTAAAATTATCCAGATTATAAGAATCTATATATCCTACTTTGAGTTCATGTATCCACCCATGTGTTTCACTCTCTGAGTAGCAGTTCCCTGGGTTCCCTGGCACTTTTATGGCCTCATCTGGTTTGGCAGCTAGTTCTCTGTTTGCCTTAGCCTAGAAAGAAAAGCCACTCATCTCCTTAAACCTCTGTAGAATAAACCTAGTGGTGCTCATTAAAACCCAAAAGATCACATCCAACCCAGCTTACTAGGGGGAAAAAGCCCTATTGGGTTGTGGCTTCAGAGAACAAGAGAGTTCCCTTAAGTGCTAGCTCTTACAAGACTTGTTTACCCTGAGCCTGACTGTACACTCTACTTCTCTTCTGCAAGTGCAAGCTTGGTTAACATATTTCCCCTATTATCATTAATAAATCAATTTCATTAAAAATAAACAACCAGTGCTAAAAACTTCCAACTTTATTGCAGATATAGATGATAAGATAAGCAAACAAAGTGAAATATCCCTAAAAAAGTTTCCCATAAACTGTAAAACTCACAATTTCACTCTAGTAACTCCTTCAAAATCTACACAAGTTTCCATTAACATTGGAGTATGTAAAAATAAAAATTAGGTCAGAGACACATGAGCAAGTCTTGAGATTCCCACAAGTTTACTCTGACATATCATCATATCTCATGGATAAGGAATGTACCTAGAAGATACCCCGAGATCTGGACACCTTCCTAGAATCAACTCAGTCTAACAATGATGTAGGTATGCACATAGATCAGACCTGATTTCCTAGCTGTTAAACAAGGAGACTTACTTTAAAATTAGATATCCTACTACAGAAATAAAGTCTATATAGACATCCTGCTGTAGTTACAAAGAAGAAACTAGTCTGTTTCCCAGTATGACCAAAAGACTGTAATACAAAAAAATGAGGGAATTCATAAAAGCTCTTTAGAAAGGGATTATGTAAATTGAGTGACGTTAAGTTTTATTTTTGTTTTTTTTATTTTTTTATTTAAATTAGAAACATGAATGCTTCACATGTCAATCCCTGCTCCCTCTCCCACCTCTCCTCCCTTGTCCCTCCACCAGCTCCCCTAACTCCCCACCCAATCCCCACATCATTCCCCAGGGAGGGTGAGGCCCTCCTTGGGGGATCTCCAAAGTCTGTGATTTCATTCAGGGAAGGACCTAGGCACTTCCCCATTTGTACACGCTGAGAGAGCATCCCTCTATTTGGAATGGGCTCCCAAAGATCATTCATATACCATGATAAACACTGATCTACTACCCAAGGCCCCAGTGATTTTTGTGGCCTCCTTACTGAGACTGCATTCATGGATCAGTCCCCTGTTGGCCACTCAGCCATCAGTCTGGGATTCAAGAGCTCCCCCTTATCCGGTCATCTGTCTTTGTGGGTTTCACCATCATGGTCTTAACTTCCTTGCTCATCACTCCTCCATCTCTTGTCACTAGGATCCAGTAATGCAATTCAGTGTTTAGCTGTGGGTATCTGTCTCTGCTTCCATCAGTCACTGGATGAAGGTTCTAGGATGGCATATACAGTAGTCATCTACCTTATCATCAAGGAGGGGCAATTAATGCAGTCTCTCCACTATTGCTTAGTTTGCCAGTTGGTGTTATCCTTGTAGATCTCTGGAGATCTCACTAGTGTCAGCTCTCTCCTCAAGCCTATAATGACTCGATCCATTATGGAATCTCTCATCCTGCTCTCCTCTATTATTCTTACCTCGACTCAATCTTCCTGCTCCCCCATATCTTCTTCTCACATCCTATTATCCCCCTCTCTTTTTCTTGGCTCCCTTTCTCCTCCCCTGATGTTCCCAATCTGCTCAGGAGATCTTGCCTCATTCCACTTCTCTGGGGCATCATGCATCTCTAGGAACCTCCCTATTTCCCAGACACATTGGCACTGGGATTGTAGGCTGACCCTCCTCTGATCCATGTCTAAAATCCATGTATGAGTGAGTACACATCATGTCTGTCTTTTTGTATCTGGGTTATCTCAATTAGGATGGTTTCCTCTACTGCCATCCATTTGCCTGCAAATTTCAAGATTCCATTGGGTTTTTTTTTTCCCGCTGAGTAGTACTCCATTGTGTAAATGTACCACATTTTCTCTATCCACTCTTCAGTTATGGGGCAGCTAGGATGCTTCCAGGATCTAGCTATTACATATAATGCTGCAATGAACATAGTGGAACAGACATCCTTGTTGTGTGAATGGGTGTCTTTTGGGTATATGACTAAGAGTGGAATTGCTGGGTCTTGTGGTAGACTGAGTCCCATTTTCCTGAGGAATCTCCACAGATTTCCATAGAGGCTGTAGGAGTTGGCACTGGCACCAGCAGTGGAGGAGTGTTCCCCTTTCTCCACATCCTCTCCAGCACAGAATGTCATTGGTGTTTTTGATTTTAGCCATTCTGTCAGGAGTAAGATGATATCTCAGAGTTGCTTTGATTTGCATTTCGCTAATGGCTAAAGATGTTGAACGCTTTCTCAAGCGTCTCTCTGCCATTTTATACTCCTCTATTGAGAATTCTCTATTTAGGTCAGTCACCCATTTTTTTAATTGGATCCTTTGGTGTTTTGGAGACTTGCTTATTGAGTTCTTTGTAAATTTTGGAGAGCAGCCCCCTGTCAGATGTGGGGTTAGTGAATATCTTTTCCCAATCTGTGGGGTGTCTTTTTGTCTTGCTGACTGTGTCTTACAGAAGCTTCTCAGTTTCAGGAGGTCCCATTTATTAATTGTGATCTCAGTGTCTGTGCTACTGGTATTATGTTCATGAAGCTGTCTCCTGTACCCATTCGTTCAAGGATACCTCGCACTTTCTCTTCTAACAGGTTCAGTGTGGCTGGATTTATGTTGAGATCTTTGATCCATTTAGACTTAAGTTTTGTGCATAGCGATAGACATGTATCTATCTGCAGTCTTCTACATGCCAATATCCAGTTATGCCAGCACCATTTGTTGAAGATGCTATCTTTTTTCCATTGTATAATTTTAGCTTCTTTGTCAAAAACCAGGTGTTCATAGGTTTGTGGATTAATCTCAGGGCTTTCAATTCCATTGGTCTACCTGTCAATTTTTGTACCAATACCAAGCTGTTTCTGTGTTTATTTATCTTTTTCTTAGAATGTATTTATTTATTATATATACAGTGTTCTGCCTGCATGTATTCCTGCAGGTCAGAAGAGGGCACCAGATCTCATTACAGATAGTTTTGAGCCACCATGTGGTTGCTGGGAATTGAACTCAGGACCTCTGGAAGAGCAGCGAGTGCTCTTAACCTCTGAATCATCTCTCCATCCCTTGTGTTTATTTCTTGAGAAAGAAAACCTTATTCATCTTGTTGGTACTCAAATTATGTATGAATATTTAAATTTTTACTTTTTGTGGATGGCTGTATTGCTTCTGGTCTGTATACAATACATGTATACTATGCCTAAGTTGGCCATGAGAACTTTGGCTCCCCTAGGACTGAAGTTAAAGACAGTTGTGAGCTCCTGTCCCATGTGGTAAGAAGAATCCTGCCTAGGTCGTCTGAAAGAGCACCTAGAGTTCTTAACTGGTATGCTATCTCTCCAGCCCCACATGTGGAGTCTTGATAGCTTTCTTTTCTTAACAAAGGCTGGAAAATCAGCTATTACCATGAGGAAGAAAGCAAAAACCACAGAGATGGATTCTAGTAAGGATGCTAAGATCCAAGGTAAAGAGCACACACAGTGGCAAAATGCATGTTGTGAATTTTCTTTCTTATTTCAAAGAAGTATTTCCAAGGAAAACAAAGCATCAGTTTTGGAGCTACATGGATCAGGATTCCCATATTGCTTACTCATCAGCTAAAAAGCCGTAAGCAAATTCTTTAATCTCTTTGTTTCTCATCGAGAGAATGTCAACCTCATGTTTCTCATCTAAGGAATACAGTTGAGTGTGTGCTAAGTTCTAGGTACCAGGAATTTGGTGCATTATAGAACAGTAACACTCCATATAAAATGGCAATAAAATGAGTATTTCCACAGGCTAATAGGTGTTCACTCTGATTTAAACATTATGTTATATATCCATGTATCCAACACCAGGATATAAGTATGTACAATTATTTCCTTTATATCCACAAAATATTTTCTTTAAAATGGGGGCAAGTGTTTTATAAAATAAATTATGCCATAGGAAGGATAAATAAAATACCATTTAACAAGAATTCAATAAAGCCTATTATTAGTGTTGGCATCATCAAAGTTAATAACATCTTATTATTAGTTATTTTCTATTAAGTATCTCTTCTAGAAAGGCCTTATTAACTCACATGTAACTGAGATATGGGCTTCTACACTAGAAGATGAAGTCACTACAGGCCTTTAAAAATCTGCAGAAATGCTCTCAACTGCTGAGCCAGCCGTCTCTCCAGCTGCAGGTGTGAATGTTTGAGAGTTCTTTATTTTCAGTGAAGGCTGGACAATCAGCTATTGCTATGAGTGGGGAGAAGCAGAACCGCTTTGTAACTAACATCCAATGGAACAACAACACATTTCTAGAACAGAGTAAGTATAAGTCAAGGGGAAACAGAATGTCTAAAATATTTGACTAGTTTCTCCATTGCAAATTTTCACAGTCAAATGCCTAAGATTAAACAAAGCAATGCAACATTTTCAATAATAATCACATAGTTACAGTTTTGATACAGAACAATCATCAAAGCATCACCATTGAAATGCATGAGATTTGCATACTGAGAAGCACAGCCTTGCAAAATCCAAATAACACGTTAAAATATACAGGAAAAAGTTATGTATGACTAAAGCAAGAAGGATTTTCCAAATTTCTGTACTTTGAATTTCATTATAATGGAAACTTTCTACATAATCTATATACCATTTTGGTATCTTTAACTGTAGGAAACATGATATTGTTTAACCATTATGCAGAAATATAATGGCCTTACTGTAACATATAGGTACATCTGCTCCTAGAAAATATCCAGAATTTTACTCTAAGTTCTTTGCCAGCTGATAAACTGTGAATTCTGGCAGGTTCCTTCTCATTTAAGAGCCTCATACTCTTCGCTGTGGAGGGACATCTACATTATCATCATGAACTCATTGCAGGAAACAAAGTTTATTCTCTATTATGATAAAAATCTGTCCCACTTCAGCCTACATGAAGACTACCCACATACACTAACTGATTTGCTAACCTTGTCCTACACCAAGTAACTGCACTGTTGGGGTGAAGCTATTTCCAGTAAGCAAAGTAACAAATGTTTGCTTTCATTCATTGATGGTAAGCTTTTCTTATTCTAGTCAGCAGTCCTCACAAAGCCTTCACTATCAGGGTAAAGGGAGACCATGTTATCAGTTATTAACTGTCTGGTTCCAAATGCAGACTGCACCTTTTTGCTAAAAGGTTTCCTGGGGCCAGATACTCAGAGTTGCAATATGGGCATCTTAGTCAAGGTTTGCATTGCTGTGACAAATACCACAACCAAAAGCAAAGTGGGACTAAAGAGTTTATTTCTTCTTAAAACTCCCAGGTCACAGTCCATCACTGAGGGACGTCAGTGCAGGAACCTAAGGCAGGAACTTGGAGGCAGAAGGGAACACAGAGGTCATGGAAGAGTGTTGGTTACCATCTTCTACCTAACGGTCTGTTCAGCCTACCATCTTAAATGCACCAGGGTCACCTGGTCTCATGGGTGGCCCCACCAACAACTGACTGGGCCTTCCTCACTCATCAGTCACACATCAGTCACTGCTTGCCTGCAGACCAATCTAGGAGAGGCATTTTCTCTCTTTTCCTTTTTTCCTTGTTTTTCTTTTTGGGTTTTTAGAGACAGGGTTTCTCTGTACAGCCTAGGTTGTCCTGGAATTTGTTCTGTAGATCAGGCCGACCTAGAACTAAGAAATCTGCCTGCCTCTGCCTGCTGACAGACATTTGCCACCACCCACCCATCTGACATGAGCAGAGATGGGGAGGTTGGCCATTTTCTCAGTTGATGCTCCCTCTTCCCCAACAACTCTAGTTTGTGTCACGTTGATATGAAAATAGCCAGCTGCCTGCATCTTGAACAGAAAGACAAGATGGATGTCCGTATACCTTTCTGATGCAGAAAATAGACTTCACTTTTATTGTTTGTGTGTGTATATGTGTGAGAAAGTGTTAACGATATTTTTGTTATGTTTTATTTTACATGCTGGAGTGGAGACAAAAGCTCTACTACTGACTTTACTGTTGCTTGTTACATAAAAGATAAGAATTATTTGGAGGAAGGGCTGACAGACAGGTCAGCAATACATGTTTGCCTGGCATGTCCAAAGGCCTATGGTTCAATCCCCTGCACCAATGATGGAGGGAAAACTGAGTAGCCAACTTGATCCCCATCTCTCACCGTGAAAGGATAAATACATATTGGGTACCCATACTCTTAAGGATGTCTTCCCCAGCATGCACATGTGCGCAGAACAAACTTGACTCTTATTAAAAGGGAGGGCTTTGGGGAGAGCTTATCAGTTAAGAAATGACCGAAGTTCAGTTCCCAGCACCTCCAGAAAGGTCATAACCAACTATAACTCCAGCTACAGAAAAACCTGAGGTCTCTGACCCCCATGGAACCTGAATGCATCTAAACATACTCATATAAACTGACACACACTTATATATATACAGAACCAAAATTAAGAAAAACAATCCTTTAAAAAGAAACAGGTTTAGAAAGGAAGGGGTAAAGGAGAAATGAGGAGGAGGCACGGAATTGGGAGGGGATGTGATAGGGAAGAGGGTTTGAAAAGAACTGGAAGGGGAAGGAGTTGGTATGATCAAAATATACCGTATTCATGCAAGAAATGCTCAGATATATTTATAACATTTGTGTTGTTAAAGGAGTGCTAATTTTTCCTTTGCCACTTAAACTGAGTGAGATCATTCTAATATAAGTTCAAACTAAACATAACTAAAGCAAAAGCACTTGAGCTTTGGATTATTATTATTTTCCCCTTCTTTTCATCATAACTATTACAAATTTGCAACCTGTACATAATGTTTGTTTCTTATCCAAAACTTTCAGAATTATTTGCCATTAACTCCCTTTATTTTTAAAAACACATAATTAACCTGTTTCACATGTTATTTTTAATGTCCTTTATCCAAAAATAAAACTAAAGGAGAAAACAGTACACATAAGAATTCTGAATTTAATGCAAGACCGTCCTAAAGAACTGTATTTCTGGTATCAGCAATGAGACTAGGACATCAATTACTAGATAATGTGTGTATTTTCCCAGGGTCTCACAAAATTAACATTAATCTTTAGACAGATTAGACTCTTCCTTTGAATGAACCAGATACTAACTTTCTTTAGATATCTGAAAGATGAGACAATTCAAATAAGAAAAAGTAAACATGATTGAATCCTCATTTCCACTGTTTCCCTTGTGAATTATGAACAGGATCCTAGCTCTTACCCTAGTAGCAGTTCAATTATACCTGCCTGGGAAACAGTTTTCTGGAGTATTATCTAGTGTATGAAACCCTAAAACCTAGTGAGAGTAGTTAGCTTGTGATCTAGTCAACAGACCATTCAGAGAATGATTCAGGCTGCTCAAGGATCAAGGAGTACGTGCTTCAAAGGGAGCTCATGAGACACATGGGAAAGTGGTAGCTCAGACTTACAGAGCATCACTTCTTGAGCCACCCTAGGTAGGCCAGCGGTTATGAAGACATAAAATCCAGACAGAGAGCTAAGGTCAGGGCTCACTGAAACAACGCTAGCATGAGTACAAAGCAATCTGGACAGCAGTGCCACCAGACGGAATGTCCACAAAATATCAAGTTCTAGGACACTCTCAAGGCAAGCTCACATATTTGGCTCAGTAAACATTATCTGAGGAAAAGATATGGAAATCAGGACCAAAAGACAGGACTGATTTCTCTGAGTTGCTAGGGCAGTGGTTCTCAGCCTTCCCAATGATGTGCCCCTTTAATACAGTTCCTCATGTTGTGGGGACTCCCAACCATAACATTATTTTTACTACTACTTTGTAACTGTAATTTTGCTACTGTTATGAATCGTAATGTAAATATATGTATTTTCCGTTAGTCTTAGGCAACCCCTGTGATAAGGTTATTCCACCCCAAAGGGGTCACCTCGCACATGTTGAGAACCGTTGTGCTAGAGCAATAGTAAAGAAGAGAAACAAAACCAAATCTTAGACATCTAGGCACAAAGTTCCCTTTACAGAGAGAAGCTTGTCAACAGAACTGGAATTTTACTGCAAGCAGATGTCAAACTGAATGTACTGTTAAGATGAAACAAATATTACAAAGTAATTGTAGGGGTGGCTCAGTTACTGGAAAAGTTTATAGTAGAAATGGGCACAGCAAAGGAGTAGGCTCCTACATCTTGTCTTAAAATAAAAATAAAAATGATAGCTATATTGCATACTGCTAAAGAGGAAGCAGAAATGCACACATTTCTTAGCACTCCTGTGTGACAAAATCAGTTCAACATCTGTTCTCCACATTTTTAGGGAATACACAAGGAAACCCATAAATGGAGAGCAAGCAGAAAGGGGAGTCTGAATACATGAAGGCTCATCATTTCCACTGCTTTTAAGGTGTACACTTCACATTTCACTTAATAACTATGGATTTAAAACTAAATTAAGACCTTCAAGACAGTCTTGGGAGACATGTATCCTTCAATGAAGCTTTGCATTTACACAGTCAGAAAGGGTTTCTAACAAGGACCCCACTCAGTCATCATACCTCTAGTCTTTCAGCAATGTCCCCTTTCTGTTAACAGCTTTCAAATATCAACTCTATGGAGCTTTAATGGAGAAACAATAAAAACAACAAAACATGCTCATGCTCACCATTCCAACCAGTATGGGTGACTACAACCTTGATACGGAATGCCTGACATGCGACACAAGGAGGTGGCCACAAGCCACCCGGAAAGCACATTTAAGCAAGAGAACAGGCAGCATGCATGAGCCCAGAAGCATCAGGTGCCTGAGCCCCAACAGCACAGGGTGGGTGATAGGACAACACAGTGGCCTTAGAGGAAACACGAACCTAGAGGCTACAGTCCTTTAATGCCTCCAACCAAAAGTATTAAGTGCAGGAAGATACGCTGCAGGCTACCAAAAGAGAAACATAAATACCAACCCAGCCACAAAACCTTTGACCTATAATCTGTCCAGCATGCAAATAAGCTAGGGCAAGGTTGGCACAGAACTTGTGGGAGTAGTCAACTAATGTGTGATTTGACATTTGACTCTGTGGGATCGAACCCTTCCACAACACTGCTATGGTAAACAGGAACCAGAGACTAGATAGCACAAAGATCTATGGTAAAACCAAAATGGTCTTTTCAAAAAGGCATAAATAAAATGACTCCTAATGATATTCTGCTAAACTCATAGATCATTGCCTTATTTAGTATCATCAGAGAAGCTTCCTTCAGCAGCAAATGGAAATAGATGCAGATACCCACAGTCAGGTATTATGCAGAAAGTGGGGGGGGGTGACCTTGAAACACACAGTTCTAATTGAGATGGAATCCTTCTATTCAGAACTCAGGGAACCTCAAGGAAGAGGAGGCAGAAAGGATGTAAGAGCCAGAGGTGATGGAGGGCACCAGGAGAGCAAGGCCTGAATCATCTAAGCAAGGCCCTTATGAACTCAGAGACTGAAGCAGCAAGCACAGGGCCTACATGGGTCTCCACCAGGTCAACTGCATATATATTATAGTTTTTAGCTTAGTATTTTTATGGAACTCCAGAGTGTGAGAATGGGTGGGTGTCTCAATATTGTGCCTGCTCTTGGGACTCTTTTCCTCCTGTGGGTTGCTGTGTCTAACTTTAAAATGACGTTTTTTGCTTTATCTTATATTTTATTCTGCTATGTTTGGCTGTTATCTCTAGAAGCTGTTCTTTTCTAATGATAGTCAGAAAGGGAGTGGATCTGGAAGAGAGGAGAGGTGGGGAGGAAACTATCATCAGGATGTAATAGATAAGAATAAGAATCTATTCTCAATAAAAGGAAAGAAAAACAACAAAAGAATGAGCTACACATACAATATAGAACTGTTTATAATGATGCCAGGCATCTAGGAAAACAATAGAAGCAGATCTCAACTTAGAATCCAGCTACCACGGACAAAACAAGGAACATTTTGTAGGCAAAGCCAGAATGTGACCTATAAATGAAGACTGGAGCTTTCTAAAAGAGCTGCTAGGCCAGATGGGAGGACAAATGAGAACTACGAATGGGAATTAACAGAGCCTTAATTGAGTCCTTTCTCCATCTTTCTCTACTCCGTTTCCCAGTGTCCTCAGAATTAGGTGATTCTCAAAGTAAACTGTGAGTTTCCCTACAGTCAGGAAACAAGACTATGCTGAGACTCAGAGAGGGGCAGGGGCAGCACAGACTGATGCCACTCACACTTCTACTGTATGCATGCTAGAGTAAACTGATGGAAGTTAACACCATCTTCAAGTCTCATTACAAAAGACACAGCAAAAGGCCCAGTGGTGACCTCCCTGGTTATCTGTCACCTGTGTCATTAAGGAGCTTCCTTGGCATAGGAAATGTACATCAGAATCAAGGTTTGGTGGCAAACTGGTCTAGGTACACCTCTGGCACAGAGTCTGTGAAGTAGCACATAAGAGATTTTGAAGACTGCCAGTTGCTTAAGCAACAAGCTAAAAAAGAAACAAGCAAACATATTTTAAAAGTTGGGTCTCTTGGGACTAGGTCTGTAGCTCAGTGGTAGAATGCTTGCCTGGCCTTTGGAAAGTCCTGGGTTTGACATCAATGAAAAATTGTAATAGTGTTCATTCTGGTAACTGAAATATCAAAAGAGTTATCCTAGGTAAGTCCATTGAGCTAAGTTTAAAAGGTATCTTCTGTCTGGTTTACTAAGTAACAGACAATAACATCACACTGTGGCAGCCACCTCCTCAGACATGACTGCTCCTACATGTTACTTGCTGAAATTCCATTTCACAGCTTTTATAAATCACATTCTCATCTGAACCATTAAAACCCCAAAAAGCCCCCTTAGTTCACCTACTGAAAAAGCATATATATGGTCCCTGCAAAAATTCTAAAAATCTAAGTATACTTGGACTGAGGCTGTTCTATATATATTTTCCAAACACTCAGTGTATATACACAGTCTTGTGTATAAAGACAACTTTCTGGAATCATCTCCAAGAGCTCTAGCTGACACTTAAAAGGGTTCCATGCAGATATTTAATAAAGCTGCACACAATGCTGTGATATTAGACTAAGATTTAAAACTAACTTCATTTGTAAGTTGTATGTCTTAACGATGTGCATTCAGAATGTACAAACAATTGCTCAAGCTCAATAAGAAGTCCAATTACAAAAATAGGCAAATTTTTAAATAGACTCTACAACTATTCACAATCATACACTAAAAGAATGGCACTTTACTGTATATAAATCATAACTCAATGAAAAAGGAAGCAAAAGGAAAAGAAAGTGGCAGTAATGTGTAAACAAGCACTGTTTTCATGACACTAGAGTCACCAACTACCCTGTGTATGTGTGTGTGTGTGTGTGTGTGTATGTGTGTGTGCGCGCACGCGCGCTCTTAAATGAAACAGAGCCAAAGGTAAGAGTTCTTATTGGCCATCTGCTTTTAAAAATTAGTATCTGAGCACTCCTTTATCCCAGCTTCTTAACTCAAATGTCTGAATAAATAATCTCCTGAATATAAATAAATACAGTCTCCTGAATATAAAACCAATTATCCTTTGTAGGTCTTAACATAGATCTAGGTGTCCTAATTATCTATTTATGAAGCAAGGACATCTTTAAGTGTGTCACCAATTAAAATCCTCCATGTAATGGAGGAGCCACTCACAATGGCTACCTTTCAAAGTGCTTTTGCTCATGAAGTAAGACTCATTTATCTGGAAAAAAATGAATATCAGAAGTAAGAAAAAGCCAGGAACTACGGTTTCCCTTGAGTTTACTTCCCTAAAAAGTTTCATTTTAGACAATTTATATCCTTAAACATTAACCTTTTCATGAAGACTGAGTATACAAGTAAAAGCAAGCACTTTTTTTTCAAGTAGAAAAACACTGAGGCACAAGTGTGACTTTAAATAATTTACACAATAATTTATTTGCTCAAACATGAGAGCTCAAAAAATGTTTACCTAGAAAAATAAACCCTATGAAACAACCTAGGAAGCATTATCCCCAAAATAACTACTCAGGAAAATCCCTGAAACAGTCTTGTTATTCAAAATTTTCATTCCACTGTTTTAGGCATGGTATCACCACATGAAGCACTTCAGAAGTTATACTTACCCACACAATTCAAAAGGAAAGGGAAGAAAGGAAGGATGAGAAGAGGACAGGAGAGGAGGGAAGACTTAACCAGCAGCAAATCCCACTAATAACCTCACTTGCTTAGTACTACTAGTCAATGCCCATCTCTGGTCCCGGATTTTCATAACAAAAGGGAATACTTTGGCAGCTTTTAGTGCTTTCTACTCTATCTTTTTAAAAGTGATAGTGAACTTGATGAACTTTTCTAAATGGCAATTATACTCTCCATACTGAAGGACTGTTGGGTGTGTGTGTGTGTGTGTGTGTGTGTGTGTGTGTTTTGTTTTTATTGTTTCTCTTTTACAACTTGTCAATTATGGGGGGAAAATGCACTTATTCATCCAAGAATCTATTACTTGCCTGTTTAGTGCAATAAAGTGACAGGCTTTTACCTCTTTAAGCAAGGGGTATTTTTAGAACACCTACATATGAATGTAAATTTGTACAAGTTTGTTTTGTTTCTGAGAAAGGTTCTCATTCTGTAGCTCAAAATTTCCTCAAATGTATAATCCCCTGCTTGTTGAGATTACAGGCATGGCACAGACAGTTAAATCTGAGGATTCTTTAGAACAACTTTCTGCTACTAAATTGCAGTCAAGTTCACAGCCATGTAGCTCAGGACACTTGTATTATGGAGCTACACTCACAGCTTACGTGGCAATGAGCAGATTATTTTTAAAAATCTGTATTTGGAAGCTAGAGATGGCTCAGAGGCTAAGAGTGCTGCTGGATGCTCTTCCAGTAGCCCCGTATTCACTTTCCAGAATCCACAAGGCAGCTCATAACTATCTGTAATGCTAGTTGCAGGGGTTCCAACGCCCCTTTCCGTGCTCCACAAGCACCAAGCACCTACATAGTACACATGTACATGCAGACTAAACATCCAAATACATAAAATAAGAAATAATATTATTTTAAAAATCTGTCCATACAGCTGCCAAATTGTGTCACAATGCTTTGCACTTAATAAAATAATGGTTTTAGTATAATTTTACTCCAGTATTATTTCCAAAGCCAGAATATAAAGCAAGAAATTTCTTCTTGTTGTGTGTCTCACATGTTTATACTGAACAAATTCTACTTACATGATACATATGGTATGTGATACAATTAAAAGGAACTGTGTTTTTTAAAGCCTATAGTCTGAAAAGGACTCTGAAACAGTTACATCTAAATCAGACAGGGAACATCTAAAATATGTGTACTCATTCAGTTACTTATTCATTCACTTGAATGTAGATGAGGAGAATACAGTGAATAAATAAAATGTTTTAAAGAGACTTAATCGGGGTCTCATTAAAGACAGCACAATCTGCTGTGGAACTTTGAAGAAAAGGAAAAGCAAACTTGCCCTGGGACCAGACAAATGCTGATACCACATCAGTTGCCCAGAGGGCAGGCATTAAGTGTTGGATCTCTTGAGCTACTGGGTAATTTACCATGCCAGACATTATTTTATCTTCCTCTTGAAGTTCTGAAGTTACACCATTAATTTAATTTACCCCACTGTGTCACCTGGGAGTCTTAGACTGACAATCAACCAGTACTTTCTAGGTCTAACTCTTTGTTTAGCTATTTCTAAAACTGCATTAAATTTCATCATATATTATAAAAAAGAACTGGCTTGCAAACAGAGCCTATACTCTAAAAAGTAAGTCACTCCTGGGTGTGCTGATTTTAGGTTTCAAGCATGCTGCCACTCACATGCACAAAATGGCGTGGAGAGTGCAGATTATTACGGACATGGCAAATGATGAGCCTTGCCATCTGAACAATGAGAACACAAAACAAGATTTGAAGAACCACTGACTGGAAAGCAAAAGAGAAGACTGACTTAGAAGATACATTTTCCACTACAAAAGTATATGGAGGTCCAAACACATTTTGATTAGGAAATAGAAGTATAGTGACTGACTTAACTCTTCTCACCTATATAAACTCAGATGTCTTTGTCTCCTAACTCTATGTTTTTGAGAGCATATGTACTTCCCAGCTGTGTGTGTGCAAAGGGTCTTCCCAGTTGTGTATATACAAAGGGTCTTCCCAGTGAAGCTCTGCCCTCCATAAAAACCATAGAGGTAAGCATTACATGTTAACCTAGGAAAGAACACTTGGAAATATTCCAGTACTGTGAAACCTGTTCTTGACACCTCAAAGATCAAAGTGTCCTACCCTCTCTCAAAGAAGGGCAGTGGGAAGGGGCCCAGTCTCTATTGGCTCCACCCATGATGTCAAATGTAACTGTACATTAATAAACCCACTAAGGTTTAAAATCAAAAGAAAAGTGGGAAACACAGAGATACTGATCTTTTTAATGAGATTCAAAAACCTGTGCCAAAATATTAAGCAAAGTGCTACTAAGTCCCTTTGACTTAGCTGAAAGTTTTGGGGCTACACAGTGTCAGAGCATGCTCTGCTCCATCATGGACACCTTCAAGTTCTCTTTAATTAGGGGGAAGATATCGTTAGGTGGTAACTAGGCCATAATTAAGAATTATATGGAAGAAAGATACTAGTTATTAGACTTGAATACTTCCCAGATCAAAATCTCCCCACTGTGGGGGTGCTCCTAGTAAATTCACCATGTCCTCTGTTGGGGACATCATGTCCTAAGAGCCAGAGAAGGCAGGTGCTCCCAAGGACAATGACCTCAACAGCTTCTGACCTCCTTCAGAATGAGCAAATGTTAAACTCTAATTTAACCAAGATGCCCGAAAGAGCATGTATCAGAGCAAGCAAACAGGACTGCCAAGGACATTATCCAGAATGAAAACCAATCGGAGTGTATTAAAACTCAGTGTTTGGGAATGGAAAACAGTATTAGATGGAGGGGGTGGAACTTCTGGAGAAATAAGAAACTAGGCCTGTCTCAGTAAGAAATCTGAAGACTTCAGGGTTTCAAAGCATACACAAACATTAAGAGCTTTCCAGGTCACCAGTAGAAGATGGAGGGCTCGGGTAGGCACAGCACCAGGGAGCTGAGGCTTTGTGTCAGGCTTTGTTTGAACTGCAAGTCTCATGCTCTCAACGCCCACAAACAATGAGATTGATACCAAGGGAACACTTGTTCCTCAGACATAAACCACATGTACACACATGTACACACACCCACACACATGTACACAAAACTCATATCCATAGCAACCTGCGGCCTCTAAGAGACCAGCTCTATGAAAGGTCTCATGGTAAGGAACCAATTTGTCTTCCCCAGAATTCAGGGCCTTAGTCTCGGTGAACTACAAACTGCAATAACCAAAGTCAAGGTAGGAACCTAAACGGTGGAGAAATACTAACACTAAAAGCTTAGTCTGAAGACACCATTCCCCCTTAGAAGCCAAGGAGTAGATCCTAACCTACTATGACGTAAAACCATTAACTACCAGCCACTGGGAGCCCTTTAACTCTGGGGCAGATGAAACCAAGCAGTCACTAACAGTCTTGGGATTTCTAGGTGAGCCTAAGCAAGACCAACTGAGTCACACTGAGTTAGCAATGAGACCTCAAGTCCCAAGCAAACAAAACTCTGTATTTTTCATTTCCATACTCCCAGTGTTAGTCACAGATTCCGGGTGAAACAAATGGGATTCACAACAAAGGCCCCCCGCAGAACTTCTGGCTTTCTGACAGCACTCCAACATTCCGGGTTTTGAAATGCTCAAGTCTGTAACTTCAGTGCTGCCTAAGGCTGGAGAGCCAAGGAGTCAGGTTAGGATGAGCCAGTCACCGGAAAAAAAAAAAAAAAAGAAAAGAAAAAAAAGCTAGGCCCGGGGGCATGTAATGAAGACTATTTGCGGTGTTAGGCCAGGCCAGGACGAGTCAATCTTATCTTCTGGACTTCGCTGTAGGGAGCCTTGAAAAACGAGGGTCACAAGATTCCCACCCCTTCCATTTTTGCCTCTACTAAAAGGGGGAGGGGGATGCTTACAGGGACTTGGGTCCATCCATTTAAGGCAATTGCAAGTCTACAACGTTAACCCTTTTGGAAGATGAGAAAGAGCCAGCCAGGAGAAGGAGGGAGAGGGGAGGAGGGAAAGAAGGAAGGAGGGAGGAAAGAGAGGAGAGAAAGGAGGAGAAGAAAAGAGCAGAAAGCGCCAGAGAGGGTCATGTTTCAAAACAAAGGCTCCACTCTGAACGCCCCCGGGCCCTGGCCAGCCGGGCTGGGCTGTGGTTTCTAGTCCACGGGACGGAACCAGGCCGCAGCCCGGGCCGAGCAACTTCCCGCAGCCGCTGGCGGGCCAGACCGGGTTGACCGCGCGCGTGGCCGGCCCCGCGCACCGCGCAGCCCCGCGAGCCCAGCCCGGCCCGGCCTACCTTCCTTCACGCCCGGCAGCTTGGACTGATCCACACTCACGTCGGCCATGGCGGCCGCTCGGCCTCGCGCGGGTGCACGGAGACCTCGGCGCACGCCCACCCCGCGGGCCGGCCGCAGCCACCCGCGCCCCGGCCGGGTCGACGGCGAATTCCCCCCCGGGCCGGAAATGCACCGGAGTCCAGTACGGAGGGAGAGAGGAGACAGAAAGGCAACGGCGGCGGAGGTGGCGGTGGCGGTGGCGGCGGCGGCGGCGGCGGCGGCGGGGGTGGGCGGGAGCTGCAGGGCTGCACCGCACTCAGAGCCGTGCGAGCCAGACCGCCTCCTCCTCGCTTTTGTGCCTGCCGCGCCCAGCCCCGGCCGGCCACAGATTTGTGTCCTGGAGGCCCGGCTGGTCCGAAAGCTGCACCTGCCAGGTGGACCTGACAGGTCCTGTCTGGGCGCCTCTCTGAGATTGAGACCTCTGGAAAATGCTGAGTGCCAAGCAGGCTTTCTTGTATCTAGGGTTTGAGCATGTATCCTGAAAAGGGGGAACAACACATTGAATTAAAGCACACAGAATTAATAAAATCTGGGCCCTCCTGGAAAAAGAGTGTTCACAACTAACCGGGAGAAGTGAGTCATAGTCATTCAGCAATAACCAACACACATGTCTACCAAATCTGATGTTCGGTATTGGGGTGGAGAGATTGTGGGAAACACTTGTATCTGGCTTCCCACTATTCCAACATGCCACACAAATTCTGACACTTGTGTTTCCCTCAAATAGGTAGACACTCTTTCCCATATGTACAGCATTCTCTTTTCTTTGGGAACCGTCTCTTCCTTCTAAGTGGAACATTCCTTTCCTAAACTTGTGTCATCACTGCTCTTATCTTTCAGTCCATTAGTCCACAAACCATGCATATTCATTAAAGAATGGGTGGGAGATCAAATCAGGTGGAGCAGAATGCTTCCCTAGGGTTGCTACATAAAGGGCAGGGTGGCAAATTAGTATTCTGTTTCCTGAGTGGGCGGTCACTCTCACTAGCAGAGAATGAAACTAAACTGAAGATAAGCAAAGATTAAAAAAAAAGAAGGAGGAAGAAAAGGCACTTTGTGGTGGAAACACTGTAGCAAAAACAGTTCCTCCTAGGAGCTTCGAGGTTTTCCCCCCAGGATTTCTGGACTCTGTAATCTTGCCCCAGCATCTTCTCAAAGTTCACTGGGTCACTGGCATGAGCTGGAGTTCTATTGCAGCTCAGAATTCTAGTGTGAGAGGTCAGGGGGAAGTGGTATGGTTTTAACTTGACATTAAAATTGGTTAGCAAAAAATAAGGTGAAAATTAGAGCAAAAATTAGATCAGAGGTTGACAAACTGCTGCCCACAGACCAAACCCATCCGGCTGAATGACTGTTTTATATTTGTTTACAATTTAAATGACTAAAAAATATCGAATCTTTCTCGAATTTTGCCTTTTAAGCCCAAAGTCTAAAGTACAATCAAAGCCTTTACAAGAAAAATGTGCATATCCCTGTAATGGAACACTTCTTAAACTAAGTGTGAAGAAGGAAATTCTAGCAAAGTAGGCTTGAGGGATATTTTTAATTGTCCTGCCACATATGGATCTGTTTTGAATTTTCTTTAGTTATAGAGAACATTTATAATAACAGTATTTCTTCTTTTCTTTCCTTCTACCTAAATTATTTCCACTTTTTTACCAAGCTCTACCTTGGGAGATGGACATCCATAGATGTATCCCCTGGGGGGGTGTCCTTGTTTGTGCTTTCTGTTGAGTTTGGCCAAAAGTAATAAAAAACCAGAAGGAAGAGAGAAACAGAAATGACAGAGTCTGTATTGCATCCTTCTTCTCATATGCTAAACAGAACCATGATGGGCTAGATGACAACTTGCAAAGACCCATCCTTTCCTCCACTGGTTTCCAGGGACCAGAGACAAGCATCTATACTCTGAGCCATCTCACATGCCCACACACATTCATTAAAAATTTTGCCAGTTAGGAGCAGAAAGTTGCTTTAGTTTTTAAGAGTAATGGTTGCTCTTGCAGAAGATCTGGATTAGGTTGCCAGCAGCTGCATGGGGGCTCTCAATTGTCTATAACTCAGTTTCAGGGGATCAAATGCCTCTTCTAGCTTCAACAAGCTCTAAGCATGCATGCACTGCCATACATGCACACATGCAGGTAAACACTAACACACAAAACAAAAATAAATCTTGAAAAGCACACCAGATAAGGCCCCATTTTTTCCTTGCTTTTGAAAATCATTAAGGTGTTTAATGATATCTTTGGAGAGTTTGTTGTACTTGTTCAAACTTTTTGACTTTAAAAATGAAGGTTTTACCCAGGTGGTGGTGGCGAACACAGATCTCTGTGAGCTCAAGGCCAGCCTGGTCTACAGAGCTAGTTCTAGAGCAGCTAGAGCTGTTACACAGAGAAACTATCTTGAAAAAATAAAATAAATAAATGCAAAGATTTTTCATTTGTTCTAATAGAGACAGGCTGTGGCTTAAGCAGTTAGAAGTTATAGCTTGATAGGCCTGAAGTATGATGGCTATAAGTAAATCTAATTGGTTCCATATTACTGAAACTTCATTTCCATTGTGATTATTTGCCTTCTTGAGTTCTAGGGAGTTCTGGCATTCATAAAGCCTCCTCACTCCTGTACCTATGGCTAAGATGAGGCCAAGAGAAACTAACAATGCAACAGCATCTGGCCTTCTAGTTTTGGCTGGAGATGAATGTAATTGTAAGACTATGTACTCTTATTAAGTGTAATTTTGGGGAGTATAGATGACAAGATTCATCTTTCAGTTCCATTGGCCATGCAGCAGATAGGCCTGGATGCCAGCATTGAGGCAGGGGGTA
Organism: Mesocricetus auratus; assembly: GCF_017639785.1. Taxonomy (NCBI): domain Eukaryota; kingdom Metazoa; phylum Chordata; class Mammalia; order Rodentia; family Cricetidae; genus Mesocricetus; species Mesocricetus auratus. The sequence goes on from NW_024429192.1 coordinate 63,325,654, forward strand.
AGAAAAAAAACTAAGCTGTTTATGTGTTTAATGATGCATTAGAAAAGTGAATGTCATGGCTGCCCCAATATGAGGTTAAGGTGAGCCATAAAAGGGAAGAATAAGCAAGGATTTGAACCCAGTTAAGCAGTTTTGAGTAGACCAAAGCCTAGATTAATATAGAAAACATTTATAGCCATTCAATATGGAATCTGTTTAGTTTTGGATGAAATAAGCCCAACTAGTTATTAAAGAAGACAGAGAACAAAAATATAGAGCAAATTAAGGACTCTCATTGGGAGGGTAAAAGAGGGAACCCCATGGGTATGTCTTTCTAAATAATGATCAGAAAAGCTAGCAGCAAATATAAAGGGTTTTACCAACTAGGGAAAAGGACGGATAGCACAAGTGAGCCCATTGTGTAATGGGGAAATAGAAAAGGGGATTATTTCTTTGGTTTTGGACTTTTGTTTCATATTGTATTGATTTGGTTTGTCTTTGGAAGACCCCACTGAGGAGCAGGAAAGACTCAAGATAGGAGTTAGGTTTAGATTTATACAGTTAGTGTGTACCAGTTGCCTGGTGAGATAGGGGAGGATGAAGGATGGGAGGGTCCTCTGTGGTCTGGATTCATAAAAGGATTTAGGGGATGACCTTATGGGTTGAACCTAAGGATGAGCATGACAGGTTTAATCAGAGCCCGACAGCATCTTTTTTATAGCCTAAAGCTGGCATAGGTCTCTAGTGGTGACATTTCCATCCAATGCCCTGCAGTGCTTGGGTGGAATGGCTTCCCACTGTTGCTAGCTGCCTGGGTCCTGCCAACATCTCCTGTGAACAGTCTGTTAGTCATGCTCTTTTCAGTTAAATCATGTTGATTGTAACACGTTTCCTGACTAGAAGCTGACTAATTCGGTGAGGTATTCAAAAGACCATGACTTCACTTTCCTTTAAAACACCCGCATTTCTGGCCAAAAAAAAAAAAAAAGGAATACACAAAAAAAAAGTTAAAGTCTTTCCTATTCCGCAAAGAATCATCTACCTTTTAAGAGAGAAAGTAATGAAAAGGAACAACATTCCGCATCCAGTTTCTAGATTGAAAATTTGAAAACCCCCTGCATGGCTGGACTTGCCTTCAATGACTCATACCCACACTGTATCTGCCTCAAATTTGAACAATTCAAGCTCAGGGTTACAAGACCTTTAGCAGAGGACTAAAAGTAACATGAGGGAATAGCTCGTTTTTAAAAGAATTTAATAAAGAATGGATGTGTGATTAATTCCCATAACCATGTGTTTTGGTATCCTAAAATGTCAGTTTTGTAATTTAAATACTAGTCCTATAAGGAGTATAAATCACTGAGTTTGAGCAGATCCTAAAACATTTCTTCCAGGGCCAAGCAATGATGTGTATGCCATGCTAACACATAAAACTTTTACTTGTGAAGCAATGTTGGTACCATTAATTACTATTTTAAAAAAAGATGTGATACGTTTTCCACTTGAGGAAGGATAGGTTTTCAACTTGAAGAAGGTCAGCGGGGTTGGTGGCATATGCAATATCAGAGACAAGAACAGCCTGAGCTATCAGTACACATCTCATCAATAAAAAAGAGTAATTTTATATCAATAAAAAAATTACCTGTTGGAATATGTAGAGAAAATCATGAGAAGTCCACTTGGAAAACATGAGACTCCACAAATTGGAGCAACTAGAAATACACACACTCTGTGAGAGCAGAGGTTCATATCTGCTGTGCTAACCCTCCTCAGTAATACTTAGACTAGTGCTTCATGTATAATAAATGCTCAGTAACTATTTGTTAGAAATGAACAAAGTTATGTAATGCAGTATTAGTAAACCTCACATATAGAAAGGGGCAAACAGAAAACAACACAGACAAATGAATTAATGACTCTAGGCCTTGACAACACAGGAATGAGGGCTACACATCAAGGTATACAGAGCATAAAAAAGACTCATCTCTCCCCGGTGACAACCAGTTCTTCTTGCCTCATCAAGAGGAACTACCTGACAAATAAGGGAGCTGCTCCAAAATGAGGATGTAATTAGAAGGATATTCTGCCTACATCAAGGAAATCATGTGTCCTCCTCCCAACTCCCCAGACTCCATATCGGAGTATTATACAATAGACAGGTTAAATGACTGTCATAGTTTTCAAGTTTAGGAGCTAGACCTGCTATATTAAAAGGTATGAAATATATAGTGTCTCACAAAGCCTCTGCCTCTTGTCATGCAGGTGTCTGCCTTGTTCATGGGTTTCCATGAAACCTTTGTTCCATGTGTATGCAACCAATATGTCTATTCTAAGCCTACATTTCCTATTTTTATTCACAAGTATCAGTCATGTTAGGGGTGAGCCCATTCTTATGTTCTTTATTTTAAACCCATTTTCCGTAAAAGGTGTCTGTCTCCAAATACAGTCACATTCAGAAATATGTGGAGTTAGCCATTCAGCGTATCTCTTTGGGGAGATGTAACTCAGTATAAATGGATACTACCAAGATATCAAATGCAGCATTCTGCTCATGTTTGTTTCTGTCAGGCCTCAAAGAATTTTCACATAGACCTTCACATTGGAACAGGATAGAAAGATAGAGAATTGTGGGTGATAGCGTGGAAGGAAGGGGTGGGGCAGTTGCACCTTCATCTTGGGGTGTGATCTGCCTTTTCTGCTGAAAAAGATAGGAAAATGCAGATGCCAGTAGAAGATACCATGTTAATGACAATGAATAAACTGTGTTCATCTGTGGGACAGAGAGTCGTATAGCCTTGTGTTTCTAGAACTTTCCCCTTTCCTACATCAATAATAACACTCATAAACATCTCGCAGTTTTGTTTATAAGAGGAAATTCTTTAACTTTTAACTTTGCTGTAAACTATACTTCTGAAATACACACACACACACACACACACACACACATATATATATATAATATGTTATATATAATCTGATGGGTCTGGAGAGAAGGATAATAGAGAGTTGAGATCATGCACTGTTTTTACAGAATACCTATCTTCAGTTTGCAGCAACCATGCCAAGCAGATCAGAGCTATCTGTACCCAGTTCCAGGGAAAGATCATATGCCTTCTTTTGGCTTCTGCAGGCACCTGCTCTCACATATACATACCCACACAGAGACTCACATATACACATTTTAAAAAAGAAAATATTTTGCCATAAAAAAGTGAACAAAGTGTGAAGGGTTCTTAGCAGCCCTTAGAGATACAACTTTCGAGCCACCCAAATCCTTCCTGTACCATTGCAAAGGCACTACTTAAATTACAGCTCTCCTAGAAGAAGCCAATATTCATGCTTTTTTCCTGAATTCCTTTCTATTAACCCCTGTGCTTAAGATTTGTGTCATGAATGTCTTAATCTACAGCTCACCCTCAAATTCTTTTCTTCATCAAAGTCATGAGTCCTAGTTTGACCTAATTAGTGGTCTCAAAGGGGAAAGAGAACTCTTCCGGCTACTGTGGGGGGGGGTGGAGTGGAACTTTGCCTCTGTCCGTGCTGGTGACTGTACTGAATGGGGAGATCAGAAACTATAACCAGATTTCCATGTAGCACTGTTGCCCAATCCCTTTCAGTATAATTCATCAACCATTATCCATAAAATCCTCCTTGCATCCTGTTGAATTTCACCTTTTCCTTTTCTCCCTAAGGAGATTTTTACAGTCCCACAAGTTCCCTAAATTAGTAACTATGTGTTTTAAGTACCAACAATTCAGTGAGCTGAAAGTGCCTCTTTATCTTCTTTTCACCCATGGCCTATTATGGAATGTGTTCCATGGCTTGTTTTAAGTACTTCCAATTTCTTTGATGCTCACGCTCATCTCTCACTGTACCTCTCATGACAGTTAGCTGTAGTTCTGGGTAATTTCTTACTCCTCAAAACTTATAACCCTTTTCCACTGTCCTGTCATCCTGTGCCTCAGTGATGTCAGTGTCTTCACAGACAATATTTCTGGTAACCTAATCTCCTTATCTTTGACCTCCTTACTTCATATCTTAGTCAGTTCTCTGCAGCTAATAGCACAACATTACAAACTGGGTCAATTACAAAGTCAAGCAGTTTATTTTAATTACAATCTGATCCAAGATAAGATGGATGCATCTGATATTAACCTTTAGCTGACAGCCCCAAGGCAATGCAGAGCATCACATGGCAAGAGGTAAGATACATATGAAAGTGTGTATGTGCTCACACACACACACACACACACATGCTTATGTGTCTTTTTCTTCTAGTTCTTACACACTCAACACTATATAATCATAGCAACTTTATCCTGATGGCCTTATCAAAAGCTAATAACCTCCCAACTCTCCCCACTTTAGACATGTTAGCGGGGAAGTTGGATTCTTTCTACCATCTTAGTATCTCACAATGGCTTCCATTTGCCTGCAAATTTCAAGATTCCATTGGTTTTTTTTCTACTGAATAGTATTCCATTGTGTGTGTATTTTCTCTATCCACTCTTCAGTTCAGGGGCATCTAGGTTGCTTCCAGGTTCTGGCTATTACAAATAATGCTGCTATGAATGTAGTGGAACAGACATCCTTGTTATACGAATGTGCATCTTTTGGATATATGCCTAAGAGTGGAATTGCTGTGTCTTGTGGTAGACTGAGTCCCATTTTCCTGAGGAATCTCCATACTGATTTCCATAGTGGCTGTAAGAGTTGGCACTCCCACCAGCAGTGAAGTGTTCCCCTCTCTCTACATCTTCTCCAGCATAAACTGTCCTTGGAGTTTTTTTATTTTAGCCACTGTGACAGAAGTAAGATGGTATCTCAGAGTTGTTTTGATTTGCATTTCCCGGATGGCTAGGGATGTTGAGCACTTTCTCAAGTGTCTCTCAGCCATTTTAGTCTCCTCTATTGAGAATTCTCTATTTAGTTCTATACCCCATTTTTGATTGGATCCTTTCATTTATGGATTTTAGACATGACCCAGGGGAATGCCAGCATACAATCCCACTGCCAGAGAGTCTAGGAAACAGAACCTTCATCCAGCGACTGATGAAAGCAGAGGCAGATACCCACAGACAAACACTGAACTGAACTCCTGGAATCCAGTGTCAGAAAGAGAAAACTGATGGGCAAAGGAATTAAGAGTGGGCTCGTTTAACCCACAGAAACAGCTGACCTGAAAAAGGAGGAGATCTTGACTCCAGATTCTTGGCTGTGTGGAAAAGCATGGGACTGACCCAGACCCCCTGAATGTGGGTGTCAGTGAGGAGGCCTAGGTAATCTATGGGGCCTTGGGTAGTATTTATCCCTGGCATACAAATAGACTTTGAGTGCCCATGCCACAATATGGGAGGCTCTCTCAACTCTTGGGGGAGGGCCTAGGCCCTGCCCTGGATGAAATGACAGTTACTGGAGAGCCACCATTGAGTGCCTCACCCTCCTTGGGGATTGGACTGGAGATTGGGTGGGGGTCTGGGGGACCTGGTGGGGAGGAAGAGGGAGGAGGGGAGGAAGAGGGAGCTGGGATTGACATGTGAAACAAGATTGTTTCTAACCTAAATTAAAAAAAGAAACAAAAAAATCTCACAATGGAGATTAAACTACAACGTAACAGAGTTTGACAAGTGCAAATGTACCCGCACTTCCAATGATTTGCTCTACCCATATCTCAGTCAGACACTCCCAGAGCCAGTTTGCAGCATTGTTATTGAAACCATGATTCATCAGTCCCTCCTCTCTTACAAGGATCCCACCTCTGATTGTTCTACACACACCAGAGCCTGTCACCCCTTTGCCCTCCTATCTTGGAGTTTCTCCCACTTGACTTTCCTCAGGATTCTTCTTCAGTGCTTATTTATAATCTGCATCCCATTGTGATAATCGTCCCCTAACTGATTTTCTTCATCCATCTGCCAGCCTTTCTCAGATTTTCTTTCATGGCAATATCACAAACAAAATAATCTGATACCAATTATACGTATTTTCAAGGTAAATTAATTTCCTTTCCCAAGAGGCATCTTGCCCCACACTTCCAGTCTCCTTGGTGATTGATTTTGTTAGTCTCATAGGTTACTGAGAAAATAGAAGCACTGATAAAATGACTCCCACAGTTTACAGGTTGGGGGCTCCTGTAAAGGTCCCCAATCTCTATTGTTATCACAAAGTTCCACAAATTCATATGTGTACTAAAAATTATCTGAAGACTACGCAGGTAACAAATTTCTCCTAAAGCCAGTTGTAAATGTTTGTATGGACACTAGAGTTCAATTAATAAATAAAATTTTATTTGCAATTATTATCAAAATCATAAGATTTTTTTTGATTGTATACTTTTCACCAAACATTCTTTAAAAGTTGTGTGTGGAGGGAGATCTTAATTTTAAAATCTTTAAGTTAAAAACTGTTAGAACCTTTACAGCAATGAGCCACACATCCAGGGCTTCTGTGACAAAGAGGCCATTTACAATGAATGCTTTATACATAGTCTGAGAGTCTGAAACTAAGCTTGGTAAAATGAAAAGTGTCTAGAAATACAGCTGCCTGCTGGGAAACACCTAAAAACAAAATCTACTCCAAAAATCACACAATGTATTCTTACAAAGCATTGTTATAATCCCCAACATTGAACTAAAATTTATTACATGTGAAAAAGTAGACATAAAAGAAAAATACGAAAAGGAAAAAATGAAGCAACAAGTACAGAGACTGAGATAGCCCCAAATCTGGATTGGCAAAGGCATAAACAGATTATAACAAGCAAGTATTACATGTATATTATTGACCTAAAATGAAATAAATGGTTGTAGTGAGTTGTCAGTTGGAGAGCCCCAACATGAAAGTAAAAATACATAAAAATCCATGAAGAGACATTTAAAATGATTGTAGAAGTAAGCCTTATGATAATGAAAGCAAACACCTAGTGACATCAATGAAACTAAATTTCCATGATTGGCGTGATGAAGATTTACATAGGAGGAAAAAGCATATCACAGTTCTCTCTACTTGTACCAGGTTAAGTATAAAACCTGACAGATTTTATGAAAATTACAACACTGACACATATAGGTCATAAAGATAAATGAAAAGCTCTTGAACAAAATATTAGCAGATCAAATCAAGAAGTATGCAAACAGGGTAAAATACAAATAGCAATGGGCCTGGGTGTGATGGAACACACCTGTAATAGTAGTACTTGTGAGGAAGCTTATTAGGGAACTCTTACCAGTTTCCTACTGTTATCTACACTTTATAAACTGAATTTTTTATTACATAAATGCTATGATTGTCTAAATAACAAGCTATTAGAAATCAAAAATACACTAAAAACAAAAGTCAAGAACAGAACATAAGGTTAATATATATAAATAATTATATTTCCATCACAATCAGTAGGATTTTTTTAAATTAGCATCCTTTATCGTAGAATCAGAACACTAACTTTTTTAGGCTCAAGTTTGTCAAAGACAAGCAAGACTTCAAATCTAAGTATAGCCTTTGTAGATTGCTCATAGACACTGAAGACAAACTGAAGTAGAGAATTATTCCTTGTTTCCCACTTGTTTCCAAGTATGTTTAGGAGGCCAGTTTTCTCAAATTCGATCTGCATATACAGTACAATTCCACTAAAGATTAGGGTTATGGATAGATGTTGACAATTAATATAAAAATGCAAATACTAAAATTGTCAAAAATAATAGGGACAAATCACAAAGTCGGTGGATGCAAATAGCTTTCCTATCTTAATAGGAGTCCACAGTGTTCAAGGCTGCAATGTAGATATTCAGTTGACTAGATTATTTTATAAAGATGCCAAGGTAATTCAATGAGCGAATCGTCCTGGCAACAACTGAAGAAACTGATTTTGTAGGAAACACGTTGACAGTTACTACTGATATACATACCTGACCTACACATGATCTTATATTTTCTGCAAACTTACAGACAGCAAAAACAAACAATCAAAAAACTTTACCTTTTAGTGTTTCTATCTTTTCTGCCCCATCTTCCTGTTGTCTTTACTCCCAATGACCTCAAGCTCGCCAATACAGTATTAGACTGTAGCACAGAGAGCCTTACAGCTTCTGGTTTCTCATGGCTTCAGGCAGACAGCTAACTGCAAAACTGACCCAAACACTAATCCTCAGAGAGTTCTCTGAGACTACAGTACCCATTCTGGATTTAGGGACTCATCTCATTAATGCTTAAGCAGAGTGGCCGTGACAGGTCCTTATCACAGTCACAATTATTGTTCACTTTTGGTTGAACAGGGTGAGTAGAAGGACAGTCACTGCGATGTGAATGGTTGCTTTGGTTGACTGGATTAGAGCCAGGCATGGTGGCACAAACCAGTAACCCAACACGTGTGAGCATGAGGCAGAAGACTGCAGAGAGTTTGAAGGAACGCTTCAAAATTATGATGTGTTTGAAGCCATCCTAAGCTAAAACAGTGAGATTTCTGTCAGAAAACTAGCCAACCATTGATCATTACAGCACTGATTGCAATTACCAAATTGAGAGTGCTACAAGAGAGAAATAACTGTAAACTTGATGGACTTCTTGTGACAAAGGAAAAGAATGGATCTCGGTCAGAGGGACTGTTTTTGCTGCTTATCAGAAGAAAACAGTCTAAGTTAAAGATCATGCTGAGGACTCGACTATGCCTGTTGTCTTTTCAAGACCTGTGACTGCCATCAGCCATTGTTTTCAGAGTGGATACTATGAATCAGGTATTAAAACAACTTGAGTAGGTAATTTAAAATCCAAAGTAAAAGCTTAATAATTCATAGGAAGACATGAACCTACATCTACCCTACATTTACCTCACATAGGATATCAATGACAAGACAAATGAAAATCTGCCCAAATCCAGCTCAGCGAACCAATGTATGTATTGCTTGTGAGTCTTGTATCTATCTCAGGAGTTACTCTAAAGATTTTTGTGAGTATAGTGAGTCCCATACCATGAGGAAATGTTTCAGTGTGAAAGAAATAGCTAACTAATATAATATATATATATCATAAAGATTACACATGCACACACACATTGTATGTGCATATATATGTATATATGTATTTGTCTCCAAATTATGTTGTCAAGTGACTGTAAATGTCTTTTGGGGTGATTAGAAGAACTAATTGTATATACCTAATATACCTAGAGGTGTCAGCCTATTTTTCAATGATCTGTGTTTGTAAACAGACTTAGAAATAATTGATGTCAAATATTTTTTTTAAAACAGGAACATCATCACTGGAAGATGCTTCAAGAGAAGTAAGTCATGTAATGAGTATGTGAGATAATGAGATTCTATCGAAAGCTGTATGAGCAGAAGTAGATGAGTTGTAAATCAGTCTCTAAGTAGGTTCACCAGGTTTGTAAAAATAGCTCATGGTTCATGCCATGGTGAAATAAATATACAACCTATACAATGCAATCTGACTATGATTCTCTGGCCTTTGGATTAAAAGAAGTCATGGAGACAAGCTTAAACACCTGAAATTGCATATCCTACACAAAGGATAATAATTAAGGCAAAATGTCATGTTCCAGAGCAATGTAAGAGATCTGAGCCATGATAAGAAATCTTGTAAGATCCAAAATTCACCTGTTAGTCTCACTTGTACAAAGACCAGGTAACTTCTAGGAATGCTGGGACTTGTACAAAGCCCTAAGGGAAATGCAATGGCCATATAGGTTTGTCCTTAAAAGCCCCTACAACACATGTCTGGTTATCACTCACTGGGAATTCTAGAGAGTGGTCCTGACCAAAGTCCATCCTGGTCAGTATTTAATTAAAACTTGCTCTAAATTTGTCTCAAAATTGTGGAACTGGTTTTTCTCTTTCGAATCTCATGATTAACCATATAAATTATGCATGGAATTTTCCTAATCAATTCATACCTATGTGATCTTTTTAATAAACAACTGGACCACAGTAGATGTGGGGAAACTTGTATAACTTCAATCAAATTGCACCTTCCATAATTGCTTGAGTGTCAGTTATCAAGGACAACTGAAGGATCCCAGGTAAGTCTCCACTTGCTAGTCAGTAAGTTAGTCAGCTACATTTCATGAATGTTGACAGAAAATGTAATACTCCGGAGTTAGAGACAAAATGGAGTGATTTTTGTCTGTTTGCTTTGTTTTTATGGAAAGAACAATAGTCAGAACATAGCATCCATCAGTATCACAGCCTCTATTCATCAAGGGTAGTAGCAAGACAGCCAGCCAATATCTACCTGCTTAATGGATGTGTTACAAGAGAGGAGCCTCAAGCTTAGGCATCCTGAATCATTTATAATGGTACCTATCTTCCTAGATCTTGATCTTTGGCTTGGTGAAGCATATTGTCTTTCTTATTCTAAACTAGAAACAGACCTATTGTCTGTCTGAGTAGAAAGACTCGGTCTTTTGAGGCTGACTATTATTCAAACATCCTTGAACATATAGTTGGAAGCAACACGGGGGTGACGCCTCTGCTCACAAGATACGTGGGAGCCTTGGCCACTGAAAAGTGGCTCCAATAGCAGACAACAGTATCACTATTAAAGAACAAGAGCCAGCCACGGAACTTTGGTAGGCTATTATGAAATCAGTGATCTCATTAGGAACAAATACAGTTGTCCTTTACGTGGCTCTATTTCCTCTCCCACTCTCTTTTGTAACAAAAAACTAAGGTATCCTGAGTATGTGGATGTTTCCCATGTTGGTGACACACACAATAAGCTATTCAATAAACATCATCATTCTGATTGGCTTTGTGTCAGTTTTGTTAATGCAGCAGAGTGGCCGACATCAGGTTATGGTGGAGGCAGTAGAGCAATAGAAAGTTCCTGGTGCTCGTTCCCACCGCAATTCCTGAACCCACTCCTTTCTGAAGTCTAGATTCATCCTTCGTTGCTGACTGTGCATTCATGTGAAACAGCATCACATGTGGTTGCCTTTTCCCATCCATTCCTTACCTTTTTTTCCCCATTGTCTTGTATTCTTTTGTGTTCTTCAATACAACATCACTATGGAATTTTGCCTCAGGTAGTCCTTTCCAAGGACTCAGGACTCAGAATGTGGAGGGCTTATTGAAACATAGCTGGCAAGGATTTCTCGGATAGCTGTGCTAAATTCAGATCATGGAGAATCTTCATTGTAGATCTAAGGGTTAAGAGTGTGCTCCCTTCCAACATTGTGCAGCTTCGTATTCACACAAAGCGGTAGAGCAAGGTGCCACCTCAGTAAAAACATCTCAGGCATTCATTAGCTAATTAAATTGAGGAGCTAATATTGCTGGTTCTCTTCACAAGTCCTTAGGGACCTTTCATTTAATTACATCACTCCTTCCAGGAACTCCTGTGCCCCATCAGGAGGGATAAGGGTCAGAGGTGAGCAAGGCCTCTGCAGGGAACTAGAGAAAAGCCTAGCAGTAGCCACAAGCAGGGGAATCATTCCTCCTGGCTTCCCACTCTTCTAAGAGGACTGGCTTGTGTCCATATAGCATAAGGACCCAAAACCAAAACCAAGCCCCTTTGTTTTGATATTAATGAAGATAGTTCATTAGGCAACTTTTGGAACTAATACAGAATCTAGTTAATAATGCATGCTTCATATATTTTTGGGGTGGGTTAAAACAAGGAGAGATATAAACTAGCAGATAATAATTTCCTCCTCTATAACCCTAGGAAGCTGGTGTTATGTTTTCAGGGTTGAACAGATACTTAAGAATTGCTAGATTTTTTTTCTTTTCAGGTAATATATTCTTAGATAATACAGCCATATCCCTATGTTTATTCTCCTGCTCACAGGGAAAATTTTTCCTTGTGCTATGAGGGATTCACGATAGGAATGGGTGTGTCTTATGCTAAAGCTGCTTCAGGTCAAAGGATTGATTCTGGGGACCTCATATCAAATCTGTGCAATTTCAGTGTAGAGTCCAGTGTGTATGTGGGTTTACTTTTCTGGTAGCTATGACAAAATATCAGTCAAAGTCATTAAGGGAGGGCAAATCTATATTATTTGGTGTCAGGGGTAGCGCTCTGCCTTGGTGGGATCTTATGGTGTCAGGGGTAACATCTGTAGCCGTGGGGAAGACATGGCTGCCACTGTGGCTCTGCTTACAGTGGCAGGAATGTGCAGCAGTCACCTGCCCCATTACATCTAGACAGGAACAGAATGAAGAACCAGGAGTGGGGAAGGCTATGACTCTCACAGGTCTAAACACAGTAACTCACTCACACTACCAGACCACACCCTAGTGGTTTTACAACCTCCCAAAACAGTAGCACTAGCTGGGGACAAGACATTCAACCCCAGGACATTTTGCATCAAGCAGGAAAGGAAATGATTTTGTTTTCCCAAACTGGGACACTTAAACATGTTAGAGAACTCTCTACCCATGTTGACGATAGCTCCAGTGTTACATAGGGAAAGGATAACAGTGTGCCTATGGGATGGGAAGACACAAGCTATGTATAGCAATCCCAGCCAGGTGGGGGCTTCTTCAGTCTTGTTCTGTGGGACCTGTGCTTCCAGAGCAAAGTCCTCAAAGTTCTTAGCATGAGATGGTTTTAAACAAAGCTTGATAGCTCTAATCTCTCTGGGAAACAGAGATCCCTTAAGAGGAGACAACAGATTGGAGGGGCAGACAGACTCAATAGAGATAAGAACTGAATTCTTCTTAAGGGACAAAGAAAGGTTTGGAAAGAATCCATTTAACCCTGGGGAGACCTGAGTCACAGCAGCCAGCAAAACTAATTGTTTATACATCCCTTGTCTTTCAGGGAATCCATTCCTCTCCAGGCCTACCTGTCAGCAAAGCTCTTTGTAGTGTCAATAAATCTGAATTCACTCCATTACAGTAGTTAATGGACTTGGGATCAGCTGAGCTGAGAAGTCATATCCAGGCAGGAACTACAAATTATACAAGTCAAGGTAAAATCTCCACAAATATGAAGCCAACTAATAGCTTCTGTCAGAGGACGAAATCTCATTGGAATTATGGCAATTTCTTCTAGGATCTCATTTTTGTTTGTTAGTTTGTTCAATAGTCTTTTCTTGTTTTATTTTGTTTTGATTTGGTGTTTTGAGATAGGGTTTCTCTTTTTTACAGCACTGATTGTTCTGGAGCTCTCTTTGTAGACCAGGCTGGGTTTGAACTCAGAGATTCATCAACCTCTACTTCCCAAGTACTGGCTTTAAAGGCATTTGCCACTACTCCTGGCAGCAGTTTCTTCTTAATGCATTGTTATTCAAACAGGCTCTGTGGACACATTAAAAATTTAGTTAATAAAACTAAATTGAATTTTTCAATATATAATTCATCTATTATTGAATATATCAATAATATTGAAGGTTTTTCATAGTAAAATCCTGAAAAATACTGTGACACAAAGGCAAAACAGAATCTATGGAGCAGGGTGGCATCTGAATTACTTGTGACCAGGCAAAATCACCATCCTGTATGAAGCGCTGTGTTGGAGCTGCTCTTTTGTATTTCCTGTAAAGCTTTGGGTTTCCAGATAGAAGGAGACAAATTCTTCCTCTGGGTTGACTACAAAAATATGAATTCCTTGATGAGGTAAGGCCCATGTAGAGAAGGAGTAATGAGCATTAGTCAAGGAGAAGGCAACACATCAATGCCCCGTGCCAGGCACTTTGTTAAATACATGTTACACTATGCTAGATTCGTTTCCCTTTTAACCCCCACGACAAGCTTAAAGAAGTATAGCGCAAGGAGAAATGAGGAGCTACTCTCTTTATTTTCACACAACCATGAATTTAGTGGGAGACAGACTTTGGATAAGTGGCGGACACACTAAGAGAATACAAATGGTGGATGAACAGATATTAGGATGCAAGTGTGTAAAAGATGAAGCAACTGATTCCACCTCACCAAGAAAATCAAGGAGTCTTCTAAATTGGAAACTATGACCTTGGACCTCTGGTTTAAAGATAATCAACTTCTATGTACAATGAGGAAATCATGAGTATTTTCCTAGACAAAGAATTGTGGGAACACAGGATAGTCCCTTGAGGGTAGTCTCTTACCTGATCTGCACAGTTAAATAGATCTGAGACAGTGATCAGTGCAGGAGAAAAGGAAAGGATTAAGTTCAGGTTAAAAAGGGCAAAGAAGACTCCAGAGAGCAGGACCTTATAGAGGTAGGAAGGGGGTGAAGTGCAGACATATCCCACATGAGTCAGACTCTATGAAGGGGCAAAGGCTTTATGTTAATCAACAGTCCAAATCCAAACGTCACACACAAGGAGAAAAGGTGAACAAGTTACAGGGAGAATAATAATTTGATGGAATTTTTGTAGAAAGTCTTTTCCTATACAGCCTCCTTCACTTCAGATCCTGTTTCTGTGGGAGGCCCACCTTCTTCTTGTGGTAATTCTCAATAGGGTCCTTTCTTACAGATATCAACATTATTTACATACACAAGTTTTCTTATAGTTTGTTGCCATATCGAATGTCTTATGTCTTCCTTGCTTCCTTCTTTCTCTCCTTCCTTCCATTTCTCTCTCTCTCTCTCTCTCTCTCTCTCTCTCTCTCTCTCTCTCTCTCTCTCTCTCTCTCTCTCTCTCTCTCTCTCTCTCTCTCTCTCTCTCTCTCTCTCTCTCTCTCTCTCTCTCTCTCTCTCTCTCCCTCCCTCCCTCCCTATCTCTCAATCTGTATTTCTGTAGTTGACATACCATGCTAGTTATCAAGTCATGTCCAGTTACCCTCCACCTCACTCACTCACTACATAGCCTCCACGTAGGAGGCTAACATATATATATATATATATATATATATGTGTGTGTGTACATATATATATATATATGTATCTTTTCTTTTTTTGACTCTGAACTTGAATGCATGATTTTGAAAACATCTAACCTTCTCCTTTGCTTGGAATAGTCTTGCTGTGTGTGGAATAGTTGGAGACTTATTCCTTCCAACAGGTGAGGTATGGGTGCTACACAAACAGAACCCCCAAATCTATTCATTTAATCATTACCTATCTCTAGGGGACAGATGGGATTGACAATTCTGGTTGTTGAGACAGATTTAGTTATACATTAGACAGACTTAGTTATAAATTAGACAATGCAGGGGATACTTCAAAACCTATGATGCAATGGAGAACTGTGGAAAAACCCAAACCACATACGGACACTTGATTTAGAGTTGGAATATGATTTTTCAGGAAAATCTCATGGTTCAGTGACAGGATATGACTGGGTGATGAACTTAGTCTGGAGGAATCAATAAGAAATTCGACTGAGGAAGTAACCCTTTCACAGAAGCTTAAAATGCAGAGGAAAAGAAAAAGGAGCAGAGAGACAGACAGACAGAAAGACAAGGGGCTTTCTCACAGGTTCAAACTTTCTGTGGCAGAAAGAAGCTTGGAAATTTTGAAGAACTGAAAGATAGCATCTGTGGTTGAGTGATGTCACAGGAAGATAGGCATGGGTGATCCTGGAGAAGTGGGTGAACACTAATGCAGTACCTTATGGTCCATATTGTACCAATGTTGTATTGGCAAAGAAAATAACGTCTACAGGTTTTAAGTAAGTGTGTTATGGACAAGCATTTACATTTCCCAAGGATTATCCCAGTGGCTCTGAAAATCTATTTACAGGAGGCACTGTGGGCAGGAGGAGACTTGTTAATGAGTGTGTTTTAGTTGTACCAATGTAAAGTGTTATCTTTCTGGTTCTAAAAAGAAAACAGAAAGGAGTGGAAAGATTCACAAAATTAGAAGGTATAAGTGAAAATGTTGTGACATTGGAAAAGGAGAAGTAATGGGAAAATGGATGTTCCTTAGTGGTGAATGTAAATAGGGACCATTTAGTAAAGCGGTGATTATGAAATGAAAAGAGAAACTTAGAGGTAAGCATGGGGTTCAGTTTGGGCATTACGGGGAAACTTCTGAGAAACCCAGGTAGCAAAGCATCTTGGGATATGTACATTTGTTGCTCAAAAGAGAGATAAGAAAAGGATAAATTCTGTTTTCATTGGCTGGTAGTATAAATGCAAATCGCTACCTCCTAAGAGCAGGCTAAAGAGTGACACCAAAAGAGAATCATGTCAAAGCCTGAGAAGTTCAGGTTTTAAAGGTCAAAGAAGAAGGAACCAAGAAATAGTGGTGACAAGCAACATAGGAGAGAAACAAAGAGCTTTCCCAAGGTAAGAATGAACTCAGCAGGGGAGACTAGGGCAGCCAGGGAAAGGAGAGGCAATGTCTTTGATGGATTTAACAACAGTAAACCTTTTGAAAGGGCTGCTTCAGGGAGGGTGGGAAGAAAACATGAAGATAAGGATGGCATAGACAGAAGAGTGTATTGGTGCAGGACTGCAGGAAGAGCAGTTGACCTCAACGTCACAAGCTCCTAAAAACACAGAAGAGGGGAGAACTACCGTCCTTTGAGGCCAGAATTCACCTGATAACCAACATGAATCATGAATTAACGAGAAACTATGGCAACCCTCAGTAAAATGCCAGCAAACTGAAGCTTGTAAACATATATAAAGATCATATGTCATGTCCATGGATAATGTATTCTGATTATAAAAAATTCAGAGAATATATATTATCAATAGAATAAAGAAGTACTTTATTTCAAGATACTTTAATATATGAAAGAAAAGAATTATAAAAGTCTGATATCCTTTCACAATGAAAACACAAAGTGGGAATTGAAGGACACTTCTTCAATAAGAAACAACAAAACAAACAAAATCAAAGCAAAAACAAGAGCAACAACAACAACAACAAAAAAAAAAACAGTGAAAAGTCGGCATGACTGAGGAGACCTCTTCCCTTTCTTAACATTTCTGTTCATCACTGCACTGAACATTTTAGCAGGGTGATTAGATGTGACTGCGAAGCCACCTATATTGGAACGGGTATCCCTTGCAGTAGCCCACATCCCTCCATCCCTGTGTTTGACAAAACTCCTTTGTGACTAATAGGTAAATTGTTTTGGAATGCACCAACAGACCCCTAGGGTCCACCCAATCAGAGGTTAAGAAAATCATCAGGTAACATCAGAGCCCTAATGCACAGATTTTCTTCTTTTATCTTATCTGCCTACCTGATGTTTCTATCAACATATATGAAAGCACCCTCATCTGCCGAGTCATTTCCATAGCCCCTGGTTGTTTATTTTAATAAAGTTTTGCAGTTTTAGAATGAGAAAATGTTATGCCTCCTTTGTCCTTTATGCTCAGAATCACTTTGGTTATTTAGTGAGTTTTGAATTTCTACACAAATTTTCCTTCCTTCCTTCCTTCCTTCCTTCCTTCCTTCCTTCCTTCCTTCCTTCTTTCCTTCCCCCTCCCTCTTTCCTTCCCTCCTTCCCCTTCCAGTCTCTTCTCTCTCTCTCTCTCTCTCTCTCTCTCTCTCTCTCTCTCTCTCTCTCTCTCTCTCTGTCTGTCTGTCTCTCTGTCTCTCTCTCTCTCCCTCTGTTCTCTCTGTCTCTCTCTCTCTCTCTCTCTCTCTCTCTGTGTCTGTGTGTGTGCATGAGCGAGAGAGAGACAGATACATGGAGACAGAGAGAGAGAGAGAGAGAGAGAGAGAGAGAGAGAATGCTTTAAGTCCGAGTCCATACAACAGGCAGGCTCTTAATAAACTACATGCCCAGATATATTTTTTATTGTTTGTTTGTTTATTATTTATAGGAAAAGTGTCAGTGGAGTTTTAAGGGACTGTACTGAACCTGTATATTGCTTTAGGGAGTATGGCCATGAGTTCGCAGGTGTCCTTCATTAACTTTAATGAATATTCTACAGTTTTGTAAGTATGGGTCTTTTGCCTCCTTTGTTAATACTACTCAAGCGTTTTAATTTTGGGTTGCTACTGTAAATGACTGGTTTCTTGTCCTGCATGTCATCATCTTAATTGTGTTGTAGCTTCTTTTACCTTTTCCTTTCTTGTCTTCCCCATCATTAAGAACATTTTCCCTTCTATGCTATGAAACTTTAGCTTTTAAACTTTTGTGTATTTTCTATAGAGACTTAGCAGTTATGACAAGGATTACCTGCAGTATCTTATAATCATTACTGGTTATTTTAAAATGATAAGAACTTAGTTTTTAAAATAAAACCCCGTGCTTTCACCACACACCCACTTTGGAAACAGGGTCTCTCTATCTCTATGTAGTCCTGATTGCCCTGGAATTTGGTGTGTGGACAAGGACAGGGTGGAACTAACTCATGGAGATCTCCCTGCCTGTGCTTTCTGCGGGCTGGATGTAAAGGTATCCACCACCATGCCAGATCATATGTTATATTTTTGATGTTCCACTTTAAATGTTTCTAAAATCATGCCTCGTCTAACAAACTATAGTCATGATTATTATCACATATACTTTAGTCTCTGTTCTTTTGTATTGAAGAGCAAAAGATTAATTGTCATGCTACCTCCAGGAACATGAGTTTATTATTTAGTAACAAACTTCATATTTTACCACTTCTGCCCATGTGCTTTCCTTTCATTGTGATGAATTCTATTTGTGGCTTGTTGTAAAGTACATCTGATGGACCTACTCGGGCTTCGTGCATCTGGGAAAGTGTTTTCTTCTGTATGAAATGCAGCTAGAGAGTTAATTTTCCTTTGCTTTGTCAATATCTTGCAAATATGACAGGAAAAAGGTTTGTTGAGCTTGCATTAAGCTTATAAATCCAATATTTTTTGGGACAACAAACTGAAGAAAGTCCACCCATTTAGAAGTGAATCATCATAATAAAAATCAGTTTGCAACCTTCAAGACCATATTCACAGCCTGAGTGTATTTCAGTAGTAGAGTGGTTAGTTACTTAGCTCTAGGTTTGCTGTCCAGTCACACACACAGACACACAGACAAACACATACACACACACACCACATACATACATACACACACACACACACACATACACAGAGGAAACAATAACAAAGGAAGTTAACAAAAAATCACCTTGAGAATTGAGATTCCCAGTGAATTTTACATTAAAGCTTAGAATAAATTCTTTTTTATACTTAAATATAAGATTTACTTACATGTTTTAAGCATATTTAAATATAAATGTAAATAATTTTAACTATCTTTAGGAATATATTCAAAAATTCACCTATGGCTGGCAGATGTGGCAAATGCCTGTAATTCCAGCACTTAGATAAAGAAACAGGTAAATTTCTATTTGTTCAAGGCCAGCCTGGACTACACAGTTTTAGGACAGCCTGAGCAACATAGTGAGAATCAGATAGATTTTCACTCAGTTTTCAGAAGAAACTACATACATGTAAATTTCAAGGTTTTCTTTCACATTTAGGAGACATGAGCTGAATAAATATTTAAAACCATTTGCATTTAACTTTATGTATCATTGTGAAAATTAGTCAAAAATCTTCATTTTCAGTTATTAATTTAATTTTTATGAGTTTATTTTCTGTTACTATTTACATGTCTTTTAGCACTTGTCATGGAATTACACTATTTTAAAATCATATCTATATCCTCTTGACAACAAGTGATCTTTCCCCAATTTTAAAAATAGAATTTTGAAAGAGTTCTAATAACCTGTAAGAAAATTATGACATATGTGAATGATAATTTTGAAACATGGTTGTATGACAAGGTAGTAGGATCAATCTTTAAAGATACTGATCATTCTGATCATTCTTAAACTTTAGGTTTAACATTAAACAAAGAAGAATCAGTTATTTTTTTCAACTCTTTTGTCTTTTGTAACCAGTTACAAATTTGGGCACTGTTATCCCACATTTATTTTTCCTTTCAATTACCTGGAAATAGTTATTTATTCACACATCAAGCTTGTTCTTATTCATTTTCTCTTTGATTTACTGAAATACCTTTACACAGGCACAGAAATGGATGGTATATCTCTGGAAAACTTTCCAGTTTCGAAGTGGAGGCAGAGATACAAACACTCAATGGAAATCATAGAAGAAGGGACTATGGAATGTGATGCACACAGTCCAAAGGATGAAACAAATGTCACAACTGAAAGTAAGATGAATGAGCCAAGACACTAAAGGCTTGGAGTGGGTGGCACTGATCAGAGGCTTCTGAAATGAACAGGGAAAATAGTCAGAAAACAACGGACACCGGCCAGCCAGAAACATTGTCAGCAAAGCTCCAGGGCAAAGAGAGTGTGGGGCAGGTTCAAGAGTTAGACACGGAAAATGAATTCGAGAAAGAACACTCATGGATATTACAATGGGTATTCAGAATTTATGCAGGAAAATACCAAAAGAAGTGGATAGCGAAAGTGTTGCTATTTACCCCATTTGAGTGCACTGGGTGCACTTGAACAGAGTCCGCTCATGCCCACTCAGTCTCTTCGCTGAAGCAAACGCCAGCACTGGAGGTCGTTACAGCACCCCTAGGGCCATTAGATCAGAATTCTGGATATATTGGAATACTCTGGCTTAAAACCATATCAATTAAGGCAACTATTAAAGAGAGTAATCGATGGGACATTTGCCAGCTTTGAATTAATTAAATTGCGTCTTGATTTAAGAAAGTGCTGCTCCTAGCAGAATGAACCCACCCTTCTCTAGTGCAGCAATGCATTTCAAACCTGAGCTCTTTCCAACTTTCATCCTTTTGGCTGGTTAAGAATGCAATGATGGCTGTGTTATTGTTGAGAATATGATCAACTGATTCTATATAAGTCAACTTGGTCCGAGGTTTACCAGCCTTTTATGTTCTCAACATTAGGATCTCAGGATGATTAATGCCATAATAAGGAAAATAAACAGAGTTTATGAAAACCCAAGATGCATATTCTATTTTCCTAGTAACTGCTTTTGGGTTTGTGCGTGTGTTTGATTGGATGAGCATGTATAAGAATGCCTGCATTTAGTGAAATGGGCAGGCACAAGATATATCGATCTTGTTCTTCCTGCCACTGACTGTGTGGCCAATCTGTGACTTCTCCAGGCAGTGAATCACAGTGACAGGATGCATTACATTTTATAAATGTCTTCCTTATGAAGGAGACTCACACTTGAAACATGCTTGCCTTTTAAAGACAGGCTCTGCTGCATGCTGCAGCCATTTGGGAAATCTTACTTGACTTGAAAATTCGGTTTCTGTCTTAGCACAGGTGATTTTCACCATGAAGATCTTCTCAGCCTCTCTCTGCTTTGGACTGCTGGCTTTGCTGTCTGTGATAGACTTTTTAAAATATGCACATGGATGGCCACATCTGAGCTCAGGTATGTGTACATGAATCTAAGCCCTCAAAGTGGGTGAATGATGATGATCTTTCTGTTCATTTCATTTGTTTTTCTGCAATTACTGAAATACCTCTGTGATGCAGCAATATAAGCTAACCACTGAACTGTCCTTAATCAGTTGCAGTTCTGAATTAGGTATGCTCTCTGAAGCATTTATTGTCAGGAAAATTGTGCCAAATTTGCCTAATGTAGTACTAAATGAACGTCAGATTTCAGATATATATTTTTTTTCTAGTCATAGGCATTTATTTTCTATTTGTACTATGTGGTCAGAGATTTGAAATGTGTGAAAAACTACAGAACCAGTCACAGAAGACTTTTGTCACATGAGATTATTAGTTTGATGCCCCTGGAAGGCTTTTCTCAGAGAAAGCAGAAGATGAAAATGTGCTTGCAGAGGGGAGAGGCCGGCAATGCCTGTGGGATCATCGGTGGATGCGACACTCGGATTAGATACTGGCTGAGCTTGTCCGTGTCACTAAGTTCATTGTATGCACATTAAAGAAACAATTTAACTGTGACATCTATAAAAATACTATTATAAAACCAGTGAAAGTGACTTTAGGCACTTACTACATTACAACAGTCTTCTTTGAAAAGATTAGTTCAATGCATACAAATTGCCTATTCTCTGCCACTTCATCAATTTACAGTTAGTGTTGATTTAGTACGCAAACAAGTTAACTTCTGAAAGACTTCTAAATTTTCTTGTTTTAAAAGTAATACTGTTTTTAAAATAATATCCCTTCTGGATTGAAATTGTGTTTTTTTTTCTCTTCCTTAACCTACATCCTGGTTAGGAAGGCTCTAGATTTTATCACACATAGCTAGAAGTAGGAAGGAATTTAATAACTGCTCTGTGACATTAAGGTAAGAAAGGGGCTCAACTTCCTCACTTTTGGATCCAATTCATCTTTACTGGACCTTATTTAACCATAATGTACTTTTTAAAACCAATGAAACTTATTTATTAATGAAGAATTTCCTATTGACAGGTGAAAACCACCAGAAGCCAATCCAAGAGTGGGATTTACAGGCTCTGTCCTCTATTGATGGCACTCTCATTTTGTTCTCTCCATCCAAATCACTGTATTTGTAGGTCTCTATTGCCCTCTCTGCATGAAATGACATCTCGGATGGTTCTGGCATAGTGTAAACATGTGAGGAAAAATGTGGTGATCTGTTGTAGGCTTTGCAACAATCATATTGTTACTGATCATTGCAACTGGTTTTATGCATCTGTGAAATGCAAAATGGCATGTACAACTTTAAAGCCGTGATAAGATTCATAAATTTCACCTCCAACCTCAAGATCCCACAGTATGACTTGACTTAATTCGTGTGTCTAGCAGCATAATGGAAAGGTTTCTCTCTTAGACCCTCTTTGATCTCAGAATCAATGGACATAAATGAAGATAATTAATTTTAAGTGGCAACATTTTCTGTTCTAAACAGTTCAAGAATAAAATTAATTTTCCCCATGTATATTAAATACCCATAATGACTAACTCAATGCTGCTAGCTTTTCTTTGTGGGGCATGCCTCAGTAAAAAGTAAAAAAATGGGAAGTAGTTTACCAGAAAAAGAACAAAAGACAATATAACCAAGAAGGCTCTGGAGCAGTTATTTGTTATATTATCATCTGGGAAGTTTTCAGATACCTTTCTGGTAGAAATTATTGTTTATGTTTATTAAAATCTTCACAGGTTCATATGGGCAAGAAGAGAGACATTTGTTAGTGTTGAACCTCCGAGCAGTCATAGATTAGTATTTTCTGTGTCTTTGTCTATCACTCACTTTCTCCTGTCTGAGTACTCTACTTCTTTAGCCACAGAAATATCTACATACAGATGTTGATTATGCAGATATTTTCTTAATCAGTGTTAACACTGTTCATTTATTAACATTCATGTATGCTAAAGGAATATCCTTTTTTTAAGCTACAGTTATAGTTTATAAGCTAAAAATAGAGACTAGAACAGAAATGTGATTGTTTTCATATTTTTCCCAGATTTCATATCAATTTCTTTAGACATGGTGTTTAAAAACTCTCCCTGGGCTAGAGAGATGGCTTAGCCATTAAAGGCTAGGCTCACAACCAAAAAAAAATCCTCTTTCCAAGCTCCCTTTCTTGAGAGATTTCTGTAAATGGTGACTGTTCTAAGCAGGAAAGAATTTCTGAGGACAAACATCATGTAGGTGTAATCATTGGAAATAAAACTGACTAAGGCAATCAATCTGTCTTGATTTGGAAAATGTTCTACCTACATCCACAGAACGCAATGCAAAATGCAGCTTCCTGCTAAGGAGCAAAAGAAGACAGTGTATTCTTATTTAAGATTTATCATGAGATAGATAGAAACACACACACATAAGCTGAGAGAGAGAGAGAGAGAGAGACTTTGGAGTAGAAACCAGATGTTGGCTTCAGATCTCCCAGAGTTGGAATCATGGGAGGTCATAAGCCATAAGCAGGCTTTTATGGGTGCTGGGAACTGAATGTGTCTTCCTCAAGAGCAGCAAACACTCTTAAGCATTGATCTATCTTTTCATTCCCCAATATCCTGAGCTGCATGTGAGGGATCATAGCGCAGGATTCTGATTGCCCCAAAATACCATATTCTAAAGTAGCAACACTTCCTGACATTAAATGAACTTCATACAATGAGTTTAAAATTTGTATCACATAAAAATTTATTTCTCTTACTCTCTCTCTCTCTCTCTCTCTCTCTCTCTCTCTCTCTCTCTCTCTCTCTCTGTATTTAGGAAATAATTTAGTCAAGTTCTGAGGCATTTTCTTGACTGAAACCGTAACACCAACTTCACTTTCGACAATTGAGTGACAATTGTGTCAGCTCAACTCACACACTTACTGTAGCTAACTCTCATTAATCTACTTCCTGCTCACACAAAAACAGTAAGAGTGTGGATCTGGGGAGGGAAAGTGGACTATATATGATATAAGAAACAACTTCTGTTTTTTAAGGCCTGCATTTAAGTTCATTTGTTTTGGATACTCATATTTTGCAGCTTGAATGAAGTGTATTGTCCCAATTTATACTCCAGAATATAAACATATGTAACGCTGAGGCATGTGGAGACCTAAGCCCCAAACACGAAAGAAGCTTGTATGGAATATGGTTGACACTTGCTCTTCCCCAGGTTCTTTAAAGTGAACTCTGGAAGACAGATGCTCTCATATTTAACTGTAATGCATCAAATAAAATCACAGAATGAAATGTTATGCTTTTCTTTTAAAATTAAATTTTAGTTTTTACTTCACATGTTCAAAGCAATTGCAGATGATTTAAAAAAACTCGTAGAAAGGATAGTAAAATTCACCTGCTATCCCACCACCTTTCAGGTGTATCTTTCTTGCTGTCTCTCAAGATGTTCATACACATCCACTAGGTTTTAGAATGGCCTGCCCTTTGGATCATAGACTCCCCTATCTGTCTAGCATTAGTGAATATATGCATTAAGAGTTGATTGCAAATCTCAGTGACCTAGAAGCACATTCAGGGACTCATTAAACATGTTGACATTTGATTATTACAGGACAGGAGCTGTTTCCAGCTAACCAACATGCAATTCACGAGAAACTCCTGTTGGCTCTGCTGAGACGCAACCCCAGTTTCCAGAGACCCTCCCACCCTGGTGAGTCAAGAACAAGGCCTAGCATGTCTGTTAAAAACAACAGGATCTGGTTGATATGTAGAAAAAGTGAAAAATTATAAAAAAAATAACCAGCAGAAACACCGTGGTCTCACAGCAGACTTCCTGATGATCCTCTGGCTCTTACAATCTTTCTGCCTGATCTTCCACAATTCCTGGGTTTTAGGTGTGAGAGTGTTTTGTAGGAATATCAGTCGGGATTTGGCTCCTCAACTCTGTATTTTGATTGGTCATGGTTTTTCTATAGCGGTCTCTGCCCCATTGCAAAAGGAAGTTTCCTTGTTGAGGATTGAGGACTACACTTATCTTTTGGTATAAGGACAAATATTTAGAATATAGTTAGTGATCATGCCGGGTTAGTAAGGTGACAGTATGTAGGTTCTCCTCCCAGATCCATGACTTTACAGTACAGAAGCTTTAAATAAGGCCATTGTTACACATTCATGATAAAAGTCACAGGTATTTCAAGCATTAAAAGCACATTTTATCCCATGTGAGAATTCTAATGGGTTGGTAAACTCCTGAGGTGAAGAACACTTATCATAACTCATATTACTCTCACATTTGTGATTCTCCCTGGTGTAAATAGTATTTTCTACACTAAACATTCCAAGAGCACTATGTTGATAGTTTCCCCTGGAAACTTTACCAAATACCTGCAGTGCTGTGTTGTGTTCCTCTACTTTGTGAAATGGAGACTACAAGTTGGAAGTTTAGGCTGCATCGTCTGAGACAAAACAGTCCTTTGAGTAAGAGGGTATGCTTCCATAAATTGTCAAGATTTCATCAGAAATTTAGTGAGGGCATGCCAAGAGAAAGTGTGATTATTGACAATGGGGACATTCTTAAAAATATTTACATTTGTTGAGAGCAATATTAGTTTACAAATACATTATGAGTGGGGATGTGTCTCAATGGCAGATCTTGTGCTTATCCTTCTTGAGTCCACAGTTTTGATGTCCTTTCAAGACTATAAAAGAAACAGATTTTAAAAAAACCCTCAGAAATCCATACTTTAAAAAATCAGGATTATACAAACATTGTACAATTAAAAATATTTTAAATTGAGAAATAAGTGAAATTATAAAATGGAAAAATCTCCATACACAAGTAATAAAATTTGGAGGTTTACCATTAATCTTTTAAATTTCTTCTTGCTTTTGAATTTATGAAGAATTATTGTTCAGTCTCTTTCTCTATTTTATATTGCTTCATGAGAATTTCCCTGTTAGTAAAATATTGTGATTTATACTCTTAAAAATTTTGTGCTTACAGAAAGACATAGTTGCTTTTCCATGCTATAGATTATTGCAGTCAAGTATTACATGCATTAGAAATACATTGAGTGTTTTTAATTTGGAATGGGAGGGCAGCCTCAAACCCTAAGAAAAAGATGTTTGCCTTCTATGAAGAGCATAAATGCATATTCCAAAGTGAATTAAATGCTACCCAAGGTATGTTTTTCACTTGACAATGTCTCTTACAGGTGTAGATCTGCCCAGCAAACCAGAACACCTTAGACAGGTGAGAGTGCAAAGCAGTTTAATGCTCAGTTTTAAGAACAATTATTAGATACATTTTTTTTGGCCTTCAGACAAGCTTTATTTGTACAAGCAAGATATCACCACATATCCCTTTTTTGTCTAATTTTTTAAAGTTATAACTAATTTAATAAAAACTAAATATAAGTATATGAAATATATACTGGCAATAAATACATTAACAATGTCTAGTCCATTATCACTTGACAAATGCAGAGAAAACACACCATATCTATTCTTTCTTGATGAGTCCAACATCTTGTACCTAATATACTTTATTTTTTTTCCTTTTTTTATCATTTTAATTTTAATTTTAAATAGCTTGTTTTACATGTCAATCCCAGTTCCCTCTCCCTCCCCTCCTCCCGCACTCCCCTTCCCCCCCCACCCTCCCCTACCCAGAGTAAAATGACAGACTCTAGATATCCCCTATGTGGAAGGATTTGGCAATAGGGTATTAGATACATTTTTATATGCTATATTTAGAAGTATTAATATTACAGTATAAGCTTCTATTTATACTAGAAAAACAATAAAGTGATTCTCCGTGAAACAGGCAACAAAGTATAGTGAGACAAAACCACACACACACACACACACACACACACACACACACACCAGCAATTGCGATAACACCAGTCACCTAACCAAGAGACACTGAGATAGTTAAAATTCTCTTAACTTGTGATCTGTAAAAATCAGAGGACATAAGTTAGTATTTTCTGAATTTACAACTTTTAAATAGCAGAATTTTACTTTGTTGGAAGAAGTTATGTGGTTTCAGAAAATGTGGTTTCAGACTATGTAAGAAATAGAAGAGGAACCATGTAACTTGGCATCAAGCAGTTGGTTTGTAGAGACTGAAGTTCTGCCCTCTTTTTTTTTTTTTTTTTTTTTGGTTTTATGAGACAGGGTTTCTCTGTATTGTTTTGGAGGCTGTCGGTCCAGTCCAGCCTCAAACTCACAGAGATCTGCCTGCCTCTGCCTCCCGAGTGCTGGGATTAAAGTCTTGCGCCACCACCACCCGGCCAAGTTCTGCCCTCTTGACAAGGAGCATCATCTTCTCCATCAACTTCATTTTCTCTACTTAACGTCTCATAAAGAGTATTTTAATGGGTGAATTATATAATATATAAACTCCTTCAAATAAAACTTAGTGCTGTTCCATCATTATGTAAACAGGTTAGCCATTTGGAAACAGAAATGGCTCCCCATTCCCTCCTGAAGTGCAAGAACCTGGGTATATGCAATATGCAGTCCAACCCTGCACTGATAGAGTGAATTTGTAGGGGCTAGGTGTTTCAAGATCTTGTTAAATACTAAGATTGGGTTTAATGCTGTGTGAAAACTATAGGGCCTGAAATACTTTTTCTTCAAGAAAGGAAAAAGACTCCTGGGGGTCTAAACAATCACATAATTCTCTGGAGATTTTGGGTGATTATATGAAGGTATGAAGGACAGTAAGTAAAATCTAGCTGGCTAGGCTTCACACAAGCTGACTTGATTTATGAATAGCATGTGTTTTATTTGCAGTTCTGTTGTTGTAAAGAGATAGCATAACCAAGGCTACTTATAAAAGGAAGTATTTAATTGGGGACTTGCTTAGAGCTCCAAAGTGTGAATCCATGAACATCATCTCAGGAGCCATTGTGACAGACAGGGATAGACACACACACATACACACACACACACACACACACACACACACACACAGAGAGAGAGAGAGAGAGAGATAGAGAGAGAGAGAGAGAAGCAGAGAGAGACAGAGAGACAGAGACAGAGAGACTAGACCTGACATGAGCTTTTGAAACCTCAAAGTCCACCCCCAGTGACATACCTCCTTCCACAAGGCCACACCTCCCAACCCTTCCTAAACAGTCCAATATATGATCCTATGAGGGCATTTTTATTCAAATGACCCCAACCTGGTTCTTTCTGATCTCTAATAAATTCTCACACTTACTTATTCCAGATAACGTCTGAATGTTAGTCTTTTAGGCCTTTATGCATTTTGCTTTAAATTTTTTCTTATGTATTTTCTCCTTTTTTCTAAATCTTTCTTCTTTCTCCTTATCTCCCTCTTCTTTCCTTTCTCATAGCTGAAAGAAGGGTTTATGGAGGCAAAGAATGCCAAACTATCTAACACCATAGACACCACAGATGACAATCTATCCTCTCCCCACCCTAATAAACGAGGTAATCTTTTAATTTAGTTGTAAAATGACTTCCAAAAGATTCTTTTGGTAGATATCTCTATTAATAAAACAGTAATATTGACATTTCCAGTCCTCTGTTTGAAATAAAGATCATGTTTTTAAGAAAAGAGTCTAATGATCATGTCCTAGTACAAATGTACCCAAGCCTGTGATGGCAGCAATCATGGATAACTAGGTTACACACTTCAGGTTTAAATAAAAGAAGTCCAAGGAGCTTAAAATTAGACAGACATCAAGGGTCGGCAGTGGTTAAGCCAGCTGGAATTTAACTTTATGAAACTGATAGATGACTTGTATTCATGGGGGAATTGATTCTATTAGCAGCATGGTAGTCCCTTTCAATCGTGCCTAAACTATTTCTCCACGCTATGCTCCATTGCAAACTTAGCTGCGCTTGCTTGGTGATTTAAACCTTGGCTCTACGTCAGCTTTTATTTTTGTGCCAGACAGAGAAATCCAAAGATATCTGAAGGAACAAACTGCATGATGATGATGACTTTCCATTACACACTATTAAAGGAAGACTGGATTAAAGGGCCACACTCTCAGCTCAGTTCTGAAAATATACTCCTGCCTTCACAGGAGCTGAATGCAATTTTTTCAGAAGGAGAGCTACTGCTCTACCTACTGAAGATTTAAAATGACTCACTGATGCCTTTGAAGACTGAAATGCTGATAAATTTGGTTTCTGTTTGTCTGAAGTAGTGTAATGTGATCATAATTGCGAGGCTCAATGTGATGGAGAATAATTTGCCTAAATGTCATTTGGTGGGTTGCAAGGTGACTGTTAAACTCCCCCTTTCTTCCCTTAATGAACACAGGATCATTGTACTTATAATATGACTTCTTTAGCGTTTCATTGACACAAAATATGAAATAGAAGTGTGTGTCTCCTAGGCCAGTCCCCGTGGTCCTTCAATTGTATTATGTGTATTATAATGCAGAAGAGTTGTGACTCATTGAACTTGAATAGTAGGGTCATTCCCTAGTTTATTCTATCCATTTTGGTAGTCACTAACATCTGGATGGTATTGTGACTGTGACATGTGTCTAATATAATGAACAACCTGAATTATTAACTCATTTAATCTTAGGCCCATGTAAAGCTAGTGACTATCATATTGAACATTTTTTTAAAAAATGGTCTCTGTCTCTTTTTTGAGCACATATACTATTTTATTCAAATGGAAGATTAAAAAGTCATTCTAATAATTCGTTTGTTTGTCTTTTAGCGTGCTTTTGGAAATACTGTGTCTGAGTCTTCTCTGGATAAGCAAAAGAAAAGAACACTTATAAATATTAATATTCTCTTGCTTCAAGTTTACCTTTGTTTCAAGTATTAATAAACTGGCTCTTATTCTGCACCTCATTTTTCTCACTTTCTTACCTGCTCCTACCTGGGTTATGATTTGCTTAATGCTCATGTGATCAAGAGTGACACCGGCTGCACTATTTAATGGAACTGACCATCAACATGGCTTTAGAGCTGAAACTGAGAGTGTTAGATTTATTGTATGCTTCCTAGAAACCTTCTCTCTCTCACTCTCTCTTTCTCTCTCTGCTTTATTGTTGGCTGTCAATAAAAATATTTTGAAAAGCATCTTAGAAATTAAAATAAATTACATTGTCTCAAATATGTGGAAAACACACCCTGTGCCTCTTTCTCATTTTTATGATTGTGTTTCTTTTGGCTTCATTTGGACAGTTGCCATTGAGCATACTAGGGATGAATACATTACTGAGAAACAGGGACACATCACAGAAGAAAGTAATACTAGATTTTTCAGAAACAGCATATGAAGAAAATGCTCATGAAACAACTTGCTTTGGGGGTTCTGATTTCTCATATTTGCTTCCTCCAGAGCATCAGGAACTCGTTGACACTCTCTGCACGCCTAGAACAGATCACAGAACAAAAGTCCCCAGAATGCATTTACTTTTCATTGTGAGGTTTTAATTTCCCATGGCTACATTGCTTTTTCTTATATCTGAACAAGCCTGTTTAATTAGTTCTGGCCTCAGAGTTTAGCCTTAATTTTGCCTGACAATCACTCTGACATAGGGGTATTCTCAAAGTAACGTTTGAATTAGGGAATATTGGTGACTGCATTATTATGTGACCTACATAAATTCCTTTTTCTTTATAATATTGAGAAGTGCATTTTTATCTATGTACTGCTATGTGGTGTTTAATGACAAAAGTATTTCATAAAGAAGGATGATAGTATTTACTAAACTAGCATTTAATAAAAGACAACAAAGCCCCAAGATAAGACTGAGGACAACTTAAGCCTAGTGGGGTAACTCCTAACAAACAGAGACCCAAGTGAGGTATTTTAAGAGGATGACAAAGGAAAGCATAATGATTAGGAGTAGGATGGAGGAACTCAGCTGAATGTATAGCAAGATATCAAAGGTCCTTTGGAAAAGGTGACATTTGGGCTGACCTTCAGTTCTGGAGAGGGCATGCAAATGGGTTGAAGAAAAGCATCAGTCCCTCAAAGTGCTGGAGGACCGGGCAACCAGCACAGCACATGCAAAGGTCAAAGTAGGAAGGACTTGACATCTTTAAAAAAGGAAAGGAGTCAGTGTGCTTGTGGTCAGCGAGCAAAGCCTGTGAGAGTACGTGCAGTCGGGCAAGTGGGTTACAGCCCAGTAGGCAAAGACAAACAAGTAAACCTCTCCCCTGATGGATGGAAATCAGAACAAGATCAGCACATGCTTCAAGTTTCTGAAATGCAACTTCCCACTGTGGAACCACAGAGAATGCCACTTCTCTTTGTCAGTCAACAAGAACATGCTGTGGTACACAAGTGATGTCCATCTGACCACAAGGCTCCTATTCTACCTACATCTACCCTTGGGTGGGCTTGGCTTCCTTGCAGAGAACAAATTTCTATGTTTGCCAACCAAGTATTTAGGTAGAAGATTTTCCTACAAACGGTGTTGACTTCTTGAAATCTCAAATCTGAAAATATATGTGACAGGTTGGATTAAAGCCAGATTTCACATTAAATGAGAAAGGAGAAGAAAATAAAGCAAGAAGCTTATGTACCATGCCTGTAGTACTGTGTTTGCACTTCCTCAGGAGCAGACAAAAACACAGGAATAAACAGGAGGCAACAAGAATTAAAGATGCTCCTGTGGACTTGCAAGATTTGTAAGTCTTTTTTACAAACAACAACTCAAGGCTGTTGTAAAGACTATGACTCCAGTTTTTCAACACACGTTCATTTACTTTTGAAAAACTGGATAATATGCCAGCATATTGACACTTACACATCAAGCACAATGCCACTGCTGCTTTTTAGAAGATTCAGTTCAGTTTTTAATTTTTAAGACATTTAATTTGCCGGATGATATGGAGATTTTAAAAGTACAATTTGATAAATTTTGTGTAGTGTAAATTTGAAGACATTGTAACTTAGAATTGCATCCTCTCATGCAAAGTTGGTTTTGTAATTGTCACTAGACCTCACAAATTCATATTTAAATATTCATTTGCTCCGTGTGTCTCTATTTAGAAACAAGGAGAAAAAGGATATATATATTGTCCTTAAATCATGACCTTTTAAATTGCTGGCTTCCCAGGGAAATATAGTTGAATTTACTGATATACACTGTCTCAACCTGGGAATCCAGCATGGGACTGATCAAGACCCCCTGAATCTGGGTGTCAGTGAGGAGGCCTAGGTAATCTATTGAGCCTTGGGCAGCAGATCAGTACCCATCCCAAGTATACACACGGACTTTAGACTCCCATAGAACAATGTGAGGTGCACTCTCACCCTGAACTCTTGGGGAAGGGTCTAGGTCCTGCCCTATATGAAATGACAGACTATGGACACCCCCATGGAGGGCCTCACCCTCCCTGAGGGAATGAGGGGATAACGGGGGGGGGTTGGGGGGAGGGCATGGGAGGAGGGGAGGGAAAGGGAGAGGGACCTGGAACTGACTTGTGAAGCAACCTTGTTTCTTATCTAAATTTAAACTGGAAAATAAAATAAAAAAATGAAAAAAAATACTTCTCAGTACCAGGGAGTAGTGGTTTAATCCATGGCAGACATTCCTTTGGGTTTTGGGATGGCAGCAAAGTCTACTTAAGACTGCAGAAAAGTGGACCCCATGGCAATTGTGGTGTTTCATCAAGCAGACGTTGGGGAATATGTACAGCATGAAGAGAGACAACTTAGTATGAGCATCCCAAGAAATTTTTGCTGTATGAGAGGACTTATCTTTGCTTCTTATGTATGCAGACATCATTATGTCAAATTTGG
This sequence comes from Mesocricetus auratus, assembly GCF_017639785.1. Classification (NCBI taxonomy): domain Eukaryota; kingdom Metazoa; phylum Chordata; class Mammalia; order Rodentia; family Cricetidae; genus Mesocricetus; species Mesocricetus auratus. The sequence continues at coordinate 63,358,570 of NW_024429192.1, forward strand.
ATAACACTGATATAAGCAGCTTGGATTCTTACTCAACAGAAATGGCTCAAAAATAAGGTTTCAGGCAAAAGCAGGTAGAGCACAAGTACAGTGGGATACTTGGTGAGTTCAAGGCTAACCTGGACTACACACTGAGACCCCTGTCTCAAAATCCTAAAACAAACAAACTAAAACCTGTCAAGTGTTTGTGTGAGTAAATAGTGTTTTTATTCTGTATCGGTATCTCTTTGTTCTGATAGCCAGCTCTAAGTTATTGCACTGAGGACAGGAGCAATTTTACTGTTATCTGCAATAATACTTTTCCAGCATAGTAGTAGCATAGCAGACTAATGGTATTATTTTATTAATAACATTAAAGATAGTAGAAACAGCCATATTAGAATAATAGGCTATGCCTATTATTTTTACAGATGGAATTAGTAAAAATAATAGATGGAACTCAACTATTTTTCTTTATGGTAAGTGGCGTATGGTGTGGAAGAACCCAGGCTCAAGCCTCAATTCTGCTGCCTGCCAGTTGTCTGGTATTAGACAAGTTATTCCAATACCACATAAGCTTCCTTTTCTTCATTTGTTAAAAGGAAAAAAACAAAGCATAAAACTTGTAAGTGTGGCGGTTCACTTTTAATTCCAGCAGTGGGGAGGCAGAGGCAGATGAATTCAAGACCAGCCTGGTCTGCATAGGGAGTTCCAGGCCAGCCAAAAGAAAACAAACCCAAAATGCACAAAACTAGAAGAATACCTTTAAATCATCAACATGCCAGCATTCATAATTAAAAATAATGGTTATAAAGCATGTAGCATAAATCTGGCAAGTAGGTGTGGAATAAATACTGAAATTTGTTTTTTTCTTTAAAAAACAAACATTACTAACATAACTGATATTTTAATTTATAGTTAAGAATGCTCCATTTCAACTACAATATTGCTGTTTATATTTCTATTTTATACAACTTGGTGATTTAAAAACTAAGATGTATGAATTAAAGTACCTTTAAGTTGATAAGGTGTTTTTCTTCTTTTTTTCTTTTTTCATTGAAGTTTGTGTTATAAGACAAGTGCACTCACTACACAGAATGGAGACTAGATCAATGTTTTGTGACATCTTACTTTAAGTTAGATGTGATTGAATTCTTTCTTTCCCTCCCTCCCTCCCTCCCTCCCTCCCTCCCTCCCTCCCTCCCTCCCTCCCTCCCTCCCTCCCTCCCTCCCTTCTTACCTTGTTTCTTTCTCCTTTTGAAACAGAGGTCTTATGTTGCCTGGACTGGCCTGAAACTATCTACTTAGCTGAAGGTGGCCTTGAGTTACTGATCTTCCTATTCTCATCTCCAAGTGCTGGGTTTCCAGGCATGAGCCACCATACAAACTAGACAGGAAATTTGTCTCTTACACGCTAGGCAGGCACTCTGCTATTGATCTGTATTCCTTGCTCTCAAAGCCTATTTTTGAATTAAAATAATGCAGGAAGTCAATTTTTCAGCTCAAATTCATACTTTAATATGAGAAGTGCTAGCCTAATGCTGATTTTAATATCTTTTATCAAGGCACAGAGCACCTTGTGGTAGGATTGGCTTATAAACATCTAATGGAGAGAAAAAAGGAAAAAACAAAACAAAAGCTTCTAACATAGGAAACATTTGTACAGTCCACGCCAATGCTTGGAAAAATAAACAGGAGAGACAAAAATTCTTTTCAAGTTAATCTTTTAAATTCAGAGTTCTGTAGAACATTCCACACAGTCCAATTATATTAGCTTTCCTTATATTAACTTTTAGATATTAGTTTCTAGAGAACGCTATTGCTCAACTTTCTCAAAATGTAATTTCCCTTTGCTACAGCTTTCTACCACACTTAAACAATCATGAACTGCCTTTTCTCTAAGCCCAGGGTGGAGATTCTCAGCAATTTGATACACTTCAGAAAAATTAAAAAGCCCTCTATAAATCATTATGTATTCTGTATGCATGTTCCTTTCTTTACATTTTCAGATCTTTAAACCCTAGGTTTCTAGAAAGCACATGGGGGAAATAAATTGTAAAAACATTAATGGCAAGAGAATGCATAATGCTTGACAATTGTTTGAAAAAGTAGGTCTTGGGGACATGTTACAATTTATGAATCACTAAAAAATATCACAAAGGATCTCATGCACTGAAATGATCTACACAACTTAACTAAAACCATAACAACACTAGGACACGATGCATCAAGATTCTCAAGCTCTGGGGAGGTTTGCAGAAGGTTAGTTCTTTAACAGTTTAACCAGCAAGTAGTAATGAAGAACTTCACTGACGAGTCTTCTGTAAGTTCTGTGCCATCTCTCGAAAGTCAGACAAATCTGTAAGAGTTAAAGTTGAAGTTGGTAAAATTGTTTTTGCACTCTGCAGATTGGATGAAAATCCACAACTTCAACAGCGAAATTCTAATCCTTTAATCACATGGTAGTTTGTGTCAGCTTTTAATTACATGGCATATTTTATACCATAAGGTGGAGTAATAATTTCAAGTAACAGTGAGGTAAAAGAGCGTTTGTGCCACATAGGCTAAGAGCCTATGCTCAAGTTTCAATGATAATTATAGTATTTGTCAGTTCTCTCTCTCTCTCTCTCTCTCTCTCTCTCTCTCTCTCTCTCTCTCTCTTCTCTCTCTTTCTTTTTTTTTGTTTTTTGAGACGGGGTTTCTCTGTATTGAACCTGTCCTGGAACTTGCTCTGTAGACCAGGCTGGCCTCTAACTCACAGAGATCCACCTGCCTCTGCCTTCCAAGTGCTGGAATTAAAGCCATGCACCACTAATGCCTGGTAGTTCTTTCTTGAGATATCAACTATACCAAATTTCTCTTGAGTTTTTTATCTTAGTTCAAAGGGAATTGTCATGAAAAAAGAAAGGTAAAGAAAAATTGACTAGAGTTTGTTTAGTTTTAGGTACACATTGATAACTGTGCATTTTCCTAGTGATACAAGAACTTAGCCTTACACTACATTTTACATGTGAAATTCCTGCAGTATTTCAGAGTTCTATTTATATGAACAGTGATGTCAGCATCATTCTAAGATAAAATTGTTGATCTAAAACAATGATATGTGCTTAATTCGGGTAGTAGCAAGTGACTGCAACATCAAGGACTGTGCTTCTAATGCCATGAAATAGGTGATCGTGACTTCAATACTGGTTTATAATTGCACCTATGAAACCTACAAAAGTGTGGACAAAATGTCTGTTGAATGTGAATTGTTTACGCCAATGCCTCTACTGTCTTCAGACTTTAGTATGATGTAGTACTGATTGAAAGAAAACATGCAAATATCAGATTATGTCCCTTTCCAAAATATAGAAGAGAAGAAATTGGCCTTTCCTCTGGAAACTTGTTCATTTCTAGCAGCTGTATGTGGCCTTGACCTTAAACCAAGCCAATTTTCTTTGACTAGGGAGCAGTTTCATTTTGAGTGTGAAAACTCAATGTGAAACCCAGAAGGGAAAAACCCACAGCTAAGCCTCCTCCAAGGGAAAGCACTTCAGCCCCCACAGAAGTGAAAATGAAGCTGAGTATGTTCTCTCTGGGACTTGCCTTGTGACAGTTAGGGGTGGGTGTATAGCTTAGGGGTGGTACAGTTAGACCAAAACTGACCAGTGATGCTCTCAACCAACATCAATTGCCTGGAATCAACAAAACATGGTGGTTCATGAGGTGAACATTAACCTAGAGAGTAAAACACCTAATTTCTCCATGTTGCTCTGCATAAGATCTGTAAAATGTATTGCACTAATGTCCACCAACAATTCAAATTTTCTGAATTGTTTGGGCTAAATAAGATTCTATATTCTCAAACCTGTAATTACTTATTTGACTGTATGAACATTATATAACAATGCTTAAATTCTTATCTTGTAAATGCATGCTGTACAAATTGTACCCTTTGTTTAATTCTAAGGAATATTGTGATAGTAAAAATGTATTAAAATTAACAGAAAAATGAATGAAAATTATATATTATTTTATAGGTTTTGTTATCCATTCAAATCACAAACTTTCACATGAGGAAATAAATATTTGAGAAACCTTGGTGAAAATGGTAGGAAATTATAAAAATAATGACTGGGAAGGTGAACCCATAGTGATTGTTGGAGAAGACAAACATGGTTAGCTTTATTTTAAGCCTTCTCATGTGATATTGCTGTCTTCAGGTTTGACTAGTAAGTGCCATATTTGTGAAGACACTCTAAGGTTTGTTAAGTAGATTTTAGTGCACAGACTTGTATATTACTACCATGTTTTTAACATGATAACAACTAAACTATCTTCTTTCTGTCCAGGGATCCTATTGTGTGAATGTTCATATGAAAATGAGTTTCATATATTGACTCTCATGTGCACTTTGGGAAATTCAGAAATATTAAGGAATGTGATAATGAAGAGTGGCAAAAGAATATGCAGAAACCAGTGAGAATTAACTAGTCTCAAGGTCATGTTAATGTATCAGGAAACTGTAAGATGTACCCTTGGTTCCAGGAAGTACTTAGATTTTAATAGCTGTTAGTTAATTCCTGGTCAAATATAAGTGCAGCAGTTGTTAGCAGACCCAAGGAAAGACACACATGTAGTTTATTTCTGGATATGAGGGAAACAGCTCCATGTGAGTTTTGAAGGTAGTGCTGTTAAAAAGACAGTGTTCCTCTCAGCAGCTGGGGACTCAGTGTCTACAGAATCAGTATCAAAAACTCTTGAGAATCAACACCTTTTTTTAATCAAGTCATTATTATAACATATTGGCCATCATTATGACTTTAGAGTATTTGAAGGGAAAGAACTAATATAATTTAAATTATAAAGGATTAGGCCTGGCAGAGAGATGGCTCAGCTGTTAAAGGCTAGGCTCACAACCAAAAATATAAGGATTACGCCAAGGTTGTGAAAGAAGCAGTAAACAGAATTCCTACATTTCTGTTAGAGTAGTTGCAGTTCATTAGAATTATTTGGAAGTAAGAATGGACCTTGCATCAACTTTACTGGAAGAAAACATACTGCCAAGATTTCAACCTCACATACATTTATTGTGTGTTATGTAATATATTTTAATGAAATAAAAAAGTGATTTACTGTGTTCCTCTAGTTTTCTTCCTATTGCTTTCTGACCAAAAGCAACTTGGGGAGCAGTCTTTCCTTATACTGTAAAGTCACAGTCCAACACTGAGGGAAGGCAAGGCAGGGATACAAGGCAGAAAACTAAAAGTAGAAACAAAGAAGGGTTATTGACTGGCCAGCTGTCTAGTTTACTCCCATGCTCATACTTAACTAGTTTTCTTACACAGTTCAAGGCCCTAGGGATGGTATTCTTTCCATGAGGCTTGGCCAACATGCTCCCAGGCCAATCTGATCTAGGCAATTTCTTAATCAGGTTTTCCTCTCAGTTTTTGCCATGTCAAGATAACAATTAAAGTTAACTAGGACAGATGTTAGTTATATTCTTAGCCCTTCCTTGCATGTTAAAATTAAGACAATTGCATAGGATTATGTGAAAATAGCAAATGTATTTTCATGAAGCATTTGCATGAGTGACTTTTCTTTTGGAAAGGTAAAATTTGGTATCCCTCAAGTTTGTCCAACCTACAACTTTTGAGCTGCATATAACTCAGGGTATCTAGGAACGTAGCACAACATAAACTGTAAACTTCCTTGAACTATTAAAAAGACTTGTGCGTGTGTAAAGTTTTAGAACTTGATTGTATATTGAGTATGAACTTTGAGGATGGATAAAAATGTTATGTTGCTATCTCAAAAATTTGGACATTCTTGGTAGGATGCTTGTTTCCTTTCTATAAGTTTCCTAAATTATTTAGCATCAATATGTTAAGTGACTGAAGAAATATTTGCATCTCTGTGTGTGTGTATATATGTATTATGTATACACACAATACACACAACACAGAACACACACACATACAAATGTATATGACATTTACAAGTAAGCATGGCCTCAATCATCTAGTGTGAAATGCTTTCCAGAACCTGCCCACAAACTGCTTGTAGGAATTGTACTCACGATGGGAATCCATCAGCCTCTGGAACCAGAAAGTCGGTTTCTACCAATCCGATCCATAGGGATACCAAACCGCTTTTTTGAATGATCTACTACTTTCCTGTAACAAACCATGGAAAATATTTTAAAGTAATGTCCAAGTTATAAACTATTGCTTTTGTTTTTGATTTAATGCAGATCTAGAACTCTCTTCAGAAGTAGGAACAAAAAATTATAAATACTGTTTATCAGTTACCATTCTCATCTCTGCCCATTTGTCAAGAAAATTAAAGTTTAGAGAGGCTGATTCAACTCTGTTAGGCCCCACGAAAACCCAGATCTTATCAGCATATTGAACTGCTAATAACATAGTTGATAAATCCTGCTGCTTCTGCAGAGGTCATTCTCTTATGCTTTTATGCCTCTAAATGGATCCTATGAAGAAGGATAATGGTTGAAGACAGAAAAATGTATAGATGCTAAAACTGTTGTGGCAGAAGCCTACTTCTAAATGCCTTCACTTAGACATCCTGTAAAATGCTTGAATGTGATCATCTGTGTCTGCTATTTTCTGTGTCCAGCACTGGTTGAAGACATGAACTATAATGATGCATTTTCCTGCTTGATGACTTTTGTATTAGTTACTTTTCTGTTGCAGTGATAAAACACCATGGCCAAGGCAACTCACAGAAGGAAGGGTTATTTGCGCTTATGACTGCAAAGAGATAGGAGTTCAGTATCTTCACAGTGGGGAAGTGGCAGTGGGTAGTCATGCCAACTGGAGCAGCAAGCAGTGAGAGTGTGCTAGGGATGGTGGGAGGCTTTGAACCTCAGAGCCCATCCTTAGTAACATACCTCCTTGAGCAAAGATACACTTCCTAAATTGGCTCACACAGCACCATCAACTGGGCAACAAGTACTCAAACATTTGAGCCCATGGGACATTGTCATTCAAGGTTGTCATTACTTCTGTGAAGTGAATCTTTCTACACCATAAGATAATGCTCAACAACTCAGATCTAAAAACAAAGATTTTTCTTCAGGATGTCTTCAATGGCTTTCATTCTTTTTTCCTACTTACTTTTGTTGTGCTGTCAGTCTCTGTCCATAAAAACTAAAACAGAATGAAAACCCCAATGATTTCTCCTACTCTCATTCAATAGACTTTTCTTCTACAATCTACTTTGTCCCTATATGTCTAAGGAGCTTCTTTTTTTTGTATCCCGAGGTTCATAGTCATAAGTAGTATTTGTTTACAAAAGCCTTGACTACTCTCAGAAGTGATGATGGCTGGAGACAAATAGTACAGGAACAAATCTCCCGTTTTACTGAGTCCAAGTTTTTCATTAACAATATTACTTAGAAAAAGCAATTCATTAAAAAGACCCGAGGACATAGAGGGATTATTTTACAACTATGCCTCGCAATAAAATATGCAAATGCTTCTTAATTTACCTAGTATAGTGAATTTGAAAATGGTTAATACCTCCGAAGTGCTTTCTATACGCCATGTGTTATATCTGATCTGGTGCTGTGTTCACAATGATGCACAGATACAGAGCTGGATGCAGTCTTACCCTCACATGATCCTTATGAACAATGGGGTTATATTGCATTGTCCTGCTGTCCAACCTTCTTTTCTACTAGTTCACATCGTCCCCCTTTCTAGGCTTTTGGTTTAGTTATGAGCATGGATTATATGCTAGTTTATAAGGTATTGTCTCCTAAAATTATTAAACAGTTAAGAGTAAATATGGAAAAAATATACTTACTGCATAAAGTACTACTTCACAACCTATTCCACAATACTACCACACAACCCTACTCCAACTCAAATTTTTAGAAAATATATTCTATTAAGAGGTGTCTTCTGGATACTTCCCTGGTGCCAGATTTCTAGAATGACCCCATCTAGGAATCTAAGCAATAGTCCTAAGCAATAGTAGAGACACTACCTCCCCTATAATGACATTAATGACTACTTTAAATGCCATCCTAGAGCCTTCATCTAGCAACTGAGCAGAAGCAGAGGAGCCAGGATGTATCCCTAATTCATGAACAGATTTTGGGAGCCCATTACCCATGGAGGGATACTCTCTTAGCCTGCTCCAAATGACTTGAAAGATTTTGATGATCCCTCATGGAAGGTCTCACCCTCCCTGGGGAGTAGATGGGGGATAGGATGGGGGATTCATGAGGGGTATAGAAGGATGGGAGAGAGAGGGAACTGGGATTTATATATAAAATAAGATTCTTTCTAATTTAAATAAAATATAAAAAAGAAGTGTCTTCTGTTTCATTGTCTTGATTTCCTAATTACCAATTGGGCATGTCGTTTTCATCTTGTTAAACAATAGGAAGCAATTAATTTGTAGAAATAGCTTAAAACCAATGGAAAAAAGTTGTAAGAAAGTAGACATACTAGTTATGCTTCAAGAGCACAGAAAAGGGAATTTATATACCATCATTGGTCAGAAATCAGCCACATCTCTACCTAACAGAAAAAGAGACTGGGAAAATTGGCCTGGAATGATAGAGTGTGCATGATAAACCTTGACTGACAAAATTATGAGTTAGTAACTGATTGTAATTTATTATGGTATTAACAAGAACAAAGACATTTCTCTGTATGATTTAGGACTTATGCCTAAGTGCTATGTGGCTAATACATACAAGTTATTAAATGGATGTGCTCCCTCCCTTTAAATTGATTTTTTCATTGGCTATCCATCATTAAAATCTCAGGACATGTGTAGGCAGAAGCCAATATTGGACAGAGGAGAATGCTCAAGAGTGACAAGCTGAAAAGGAAGTGAAGAATCAAATCCTCCCATGTCTTACAAAAGGGGAAGGAAATGGCAGTTGAGGGTTAAATGCCCTGCTTAATAGTCCCAAAGCCACTTTACATTCAGGGTTGTGGAAAAACTCATTTGTTTAGTTTTTTAAAAATAAGTGCACTATTCTCATAGAGTATAGCACGTTCACTGGTTCTCATAACTGTTTCCCAAAACCAAGGTAAAAAATGTAAATGAAATTTTCTTGTTTTGCAGTAGTTGATGTTTTCCTGCTAAAGCAAATGAGTAGAGGCTGTGCTTGTGGAAAAAGCAAAGTAATTAACTTCCTTCCGTTTAAACCCCATAACCATTCTCTCCTCTTACTGTCCCCAGGTTAAACTGTGTTAGGAACCAGGAAATAGGACTTGATCTTCAATGAATGAATTATTTTACTTAATGTTTCTGGGATCCTCTACAATTCTGTTGTTCTAAGGAATTCTTTATTTTCTGATAAAATTCAGATAACATCTGGTGTTTCTATCCATTGGAATTGTTTATTCATTCAACATGCTTACTTGTTAGGTACTATTTGGTTACGCTTTTGTTTTATCTTTCAGTGCCCAGTTCATGCTGAAAACGGCCACTGAGGTGATGCTCACAGAGTCATTTACACATGTGTATGCTATGCTCCTTCTGGTCCAGTTGAATTATTTCCAGACTATTTGAGCTACTTCAGAATGAGACAGGTAGCATGTGACTGTGTTCTAGCATCTTAATTACTTTGATTCATTTTATCAAATGTGTATGGTCAGCTGCAAAAACTTACAGATATCTAGAAATAATTTCTCATGAACTTGCACATATAAATAGGCTTAACGTAGGAGCAATTTAGCACATTTAAAAACAAAACCAATTTTAAAAGTCCATGAAAGTCAAAATGGCTCATGAAGCCAAGGAGTTTATCTGTTCTATACCAATTCAGAGACAAAATGGCAAGCTGGTAGTTTTCTTAACGTGTTTTTTTTCTGATATCAAACATGTCTAACTCTGTAACAGATGGACTGACAGGAGTACCCAGTGTGCACAGATGGAAAGTTAGACAGTCTAATACCACTCAGGCAGGCTGTACTGCTGATTGTCTAGTCCCTCTTGTGTCAAAATGATGTAATGACATAGCTTATATTAGATGCAAGTGAAGGAATCCTCCCTTTCATGGAAAATTACCCTGTGAGAAGTTTAAGGAGATGGATTACCTATCGAACTAATACAAGAAGAACGTTTGGATTGTTTATTTTCAATGTGACTTTTATATTTACAATAAAATATAGACTTCATATCAAATAGAATTTTCTTTGATGTCTATATCCATCCTTTCTGAAGCTGTATTAGCATTGTTAAAGGGCAGTAGAAAAGTTGTATTGAATCATTTTATTAAGTATTACCCCATATATGTCTATGGGTTCATCAATTATGTCTACCTGGTTTAAAGAAAGTAGAAAAGAACATCCATACTTGCAGCACCAGCAAATGATAAGGAAATTTACCTGCAGAGTAGGCATCCCGCTGCCCCCTGCCAAGTGATGTCCCAGTCCCAGCTTAGTCCATTTATGTATTTGCCTCTCCTTGTGTATATTGTTTAAAGGTCTGAAACTTCTGCAGATAGTTTTACAATTTTTTAAGGCAATTATGTGCTGCAGATCTAATGTATAGCCTAATATAGTTATGATTGATAGCATTACTGGTGTGAATAATACTGTTGCTCCTAATAACTGTATTATGAATTATACCTAGGGAACATATGATACACTAGAAGTTTGTTCAAAGTGTGAGGCTTGTGTTCTCATTATAAAATCAGATGTTGTGTGAGGTGAGGGCTATGTCATCTAGCCTCACTGTGGCAGTTGTTCTACAATGTATCCATGTATCAAATATCATCTTTGATTTTATATGTCTTACATTCAATCTCTCTCTCTCCTGTGTGTGTGTGTGTGTGTGTGTGTGTGTGTGTGTGTGTGTGTGTGTGTACGCGTGTTGTGAGTGAGAGGACAACTTTTGGGAGTCAGTTCTCTTCACAATGTGGGTCTCAGGGAACCAACCCCAGTATCAGGTAAGTACGTTTTACTCTTGGAGTCATCTTGCCAGCCCATGTTCATTTCTAAGGAGAAACTTGTTTTCTGTCAAACATGCCCCACTAAATCTTTAAAAATAAAAGGCACCACTGGGAGTTGGTGGCACACGCCTTTAATCCGAGCAGTTGGGAGGCAGAGGCAGGACTGGTCTTCAAGAGTGAGTTCCAGGACAGCCTCCAAAGCCACAGAGAAACCTTGTCTCCAAAAACCAAATAAAAAAGGCACCATATATGAATTCTCTATTTCAGTAAAGATATGTATTTTAAAATGAATTCATGTTGATGTGTGTAGATATGGCTGGTTTTCTTTTCTTCTATAGAGTGTTCTGGTGAATGGGTGCATAACAGTTGTCTATCCATCCTGCCACCTAGGAAAGCCCAAGGAGCTATTTTTTGATGTTGTTATGCCACCAAAATAAGTTGAAAATTCCTTTATGCATGTCTTTCAACTTTATTTGATGATTTGTGAACAGGATATTTTCAAAAATAGAGTTTCCAGCTATGACTGCATGTAATTTTATTATTTAGTACCAGACTGTTTACCATATTCATACCTATTTACAAACCTAAGAGTCATGTGCCATGATTACTTTTATTTTAAGAGTATCCCGGGCCCTGGGACATGACTTTATAGTTTTGGCAGTCTGATTTCTTTTTTTAATGTTTTTATTTAAATTAGAAACATGAATGCTTCACATGTAAATCCCTGCTCCCTCTCACACCCCTCCTCCCTTGTCCCTCCACCAGCCACCCCAGTCCCCAACCCAATCCCTACATCATTCTCCAGGGAGGGTGGGGCCCTCCTTGGGGGATCTCTAATGTCTGTCATTTCATCCAGGGCAGGACCTAGGCCCTTCCCCATGTGTCCAGGCTGAGAGAGGATCCCTCTATTTGGAATGGGCTCCCAAAGATCATTCATAAACCATGGTAAACACTGAAAGAAATCAGACTACCCGAGGCAGTCTGATTTTTTTAGCTACTACCTTATACTGGATGTGATCAAATCCTATATTGCTAATGTAGTCTCTTGTCTTTCATCTGCTTATTGTCCACCTGGATTTATTCTTTGAAAGTGTCTGCTTGATTAAATATGATTTTTTCTTATTGATTTGTTATTCTTTCAAATTTCGATGGCAGGTGGGCTTAGTGTACACCAAATATGACACATTGTATCTATTGTGTACTAACTTTTTGCCATCAACTTTCTTGATTTTGTTATTAGAAAATCTTTTATGTTACTTCAGTGAATATCAAAGTCTCATCTTACTTAATGAGTTCTTTCTGTCTCACAATTGCAGATTCAACTTAATTGAGTTTCTTGAAAATCTGCAATTTTGACTAGAATTGAATTGACTCTATGTTGTAAGTCAATCTGTGGAAAACTAAAATCATTATGAACGTGCCATGTTATCCCAAATGATTTATCACTTAGGCTACTTTAATGTCTTCAGGCAAATTGTTACAGTTTTTTTCCATAAAGAACATGCATAATTTGTGGAATTTCATTTGTTTTAAGTGATAGCACATAAGAAAATATGCTGTAGTAGTTTTTTTATAGCTGTCTTTTACTTGGTTAAAAGTATTCTTCTAGTGTTCATTTATTGGTGATTTTAGTCATGAATGGAAGTTGATTTTGTGGGGGTGATTGTTGTGATGATATGGTTTATTTTCTTATAATTAGTTCTATTAGTTGAATTTGATTTTGTGGGGGTGATTGTTGTGATGATATGGTTTATTTCCTTATTATTAATTCTATTAGTTTATTTTCTAAAGGAATCATCTTTGTAGAGCAAACCAATGAGATAATGGTGTATTGTTTTACATACCTGATTGGACTTGCTTAGCTATTTTTTGCAGAAAGTTTGCATCTGTGGTCACTAATGTGACTATCATGTTAAGTTCTTTTCTTCTTCATTCACTATATGGTTTTGGTAGCTAGGAAACTTTACTTTATTAAATGGGATAAAGATTACACATTTTTTCAAGGTAGGGAAATACTCCCTTTTGGTTTTATCACGAGTTTTAAGGCTCATTTTCAGACTAGCCATTCACGAATTTCATGGCGTGTTGATTCCTGTATGCCAAGTATTGATTATAACACTTTTTGCTTATCTTGTGTATGGTTGGGAGTCTCAAGGAAAGGAACTTGGATTGAGGGTCTGGAAAATGTTCTCCAAGAACAACAGTCTAGGCTTGTTGCTGCATTTTAAGGAGACAATAAAATTCTAGGCTCCTTTAGGAAAGGTCATTGGCTCACTTCAGTGGAAAACTACCCAGAGGGAGCATGCAGTAACTGCTCATAGAGGAGGTTCTTTTTAGTAGGTCCATACGATTAGCAAACAAGGAATTGTATTATAGTGAAAAACTTAGCAAGAATGAGGCAGCCAGCTTGCAAATTAGGTCCCAATAATTCCCTTACTGTGTAGTCTCCTCCACTGGAAAGAGCCAACTTCCATGGTCAGTGTGGGAAAGGCACGGTATAGTCCTGTAAACTGCTGTACCTCCTGCCTTTCCTAGCTGGGCTATTATGTTCTGAGGGCATCTAGCTGCCATTTCCCTCAGAGCCTCATAAAAATTCCACATGGCAAAGAACTGAAACCTCCTGCCAAATGCCTGAGAGAAACAGTCATTCTAGCCATGAGTGGGCCAGTTTGGAAGTAGATGCTCTAGTACCAAGTACATTAATTTATTATTTACACCTCATTTTTCTATTATTCCTAAAAGTGGTTTTGAAGAAAAAAAAGACATCATATACCTACTACATAAAACAACTTCATCACTTAAACAAAATACATTCATCAACCTAACATTGGCATATTGGAACTTGAAAGCCTCCATATTTTCAAATTTAATTGTGAGTTGTGGCCATTCTCTTTAGTAGTTTTCCGGGGGTCTTTTTTAGTACGCTCTCAAATGTCATACCATTTATTCCAAGGTAGTTACTTACATTTGAATATGACCCTCATCCTTTCTGGATTCTCCAATTCAGTAATCAAAATTGCCAGATTCCAGGATTGACTATATGCTACTGCATGTTCCCTAGGTTGTTCAGAGAACCCCCAAATTGGGTGTGCCTTACAGTTTCAAGAGACTTTTGTTCTCACATATTTTTTTAGTAGTGCATAAAAAAGAAAACAAGGGCGCTTCTTGAAGGAAAACAAAGAAAAACATGGTGACCTATCTACATGTCAAAGACCTCTCTGTACTAGATAGACTTGCATGGTAGGGTCTTGTTACCTCATAAAGACAAGAAGGAAGTAGATGAGCAAGTTCTGTCCCTTCTGCCTAAATAAGCAAGCCACTCGAGACTATTCTTTCCCCAGGAAGAAAGGAATAAGGGGTGTGGCAAATGTCAGCCATTTTCTGATAGAAGTGCTTGCTTAAGTTGTGGGGACACTGGTGAGTTTAGGCCATAAAGTGAAGCACCGCTTCAATGAGAATGGTTACATCTGGTTTAAGAGTCTATCTCAAAGGTAGTAATTTAGCTTACGAAGACTCTATTTAATTTGTTATGATGGTGCTGACCTTGTTACATTATCTTCTGAAGCATTTTCTCCAGGGAATGAGCTGTGTGAACAAACAAGCATTCAGACAGAAACCATGAGCACTGGGTCCAAAGGTGAGACTTAAGTAACCAAAGTAACTCGGTCACAACTCACTAAGGATGCTCTGCAGGCGAAGACATAATGATCCTCACTGGCTTGCCTCATGACCTTCTTGAGAAGCTAATGAACTTTGAAAACTCCCATGCAGCAAAGAGATTTACGTTAAAATGCTGTACAGAGATTTATTTTTGTGAGGGTGACCAAACTATCAACTCAGTATTATACTTTTGAGAAAAGTTTTCGACCCTCATACACAAGTTAGGTAAGGCTGACAAGTATGTGGTGCTGAACTGAGGTGTGAAAAGACTGACAGTAAGAAGCAAGCTCTGGCAAGGGATGCCTGAGACCATGACGCTCAAGGGCATTTCCCAGCGCAGAGCCAGGCCTTTTAACGAGGAGGACAGAGGCCCGTAAAAGGGGCACTGCCCTTGGGATACTTTCCCGTGTCCTAACATCTGAAATACGGCCCATTTTGAATCTTCTCCAGACATTACCACGTAGAAGCTTGACAGTACAAGCATGGATTATGAGATGACTCAGCTGGTCCAGGTTTGACACATTGCTTCATAATGAATCAAAAGAGATGTAAAATGCTAGGCTGTTCATCTTGGTCTTTGGGACTGCCTCTGAGAAGGACAATCACATCAGTAAATTGAATCTGATATCATAATTCTTCACTTTAGCTTGGACCTCCAACTGGTGCAGGGTGAGAGACCCATTTTCATTGGTATGGAACGCTGACAATTTACAATACATATTCAATGTTAGCTTCATTATTCCTGGCCTTTGATAAGCACATTATTCAAAGAGTTTTAATTTCTGTTGAGGAAATAGCTTTAAACTTGAATTTAAATGATGATATATAATTTATAACTATGTAATATTAGGGATATAATTTTACATTTGAAAGTCATTCAAAAAAGTGGGTATCCCAATATCTCCCTCCTTTGATTGTCATGAGTTAGCATCTTAGAATGATATTCTTTATGTTATTATTACGTTTTGGCCACCCTTCCCAAACTAAGGAAAACCTGAAAATAGAAGAGGTGGCAAATATTTCCTTTTGTATTCTCAAATGAGGTTAATAGGCTTACAAAATATTTAGAAGGATGCTGCTACAACAGATTGGTTCCAATCTTAAACCCCAAAAGGAGTATTGCTAAATGGGTCAGGAGAAATTTCTTGTCAGCAAGTTTCTGAAGAACAGCATTGCTTCTCCAAGAGGAGAAGGCATATTAGAAAATCATCAAAAGAGCCTGATGGTAGACCAGATGAATCAGTGTCTTCCAAATCTAAGAGAGCAAAGAGCTGTGAGAGTGGTCCTCATGAAATGAGGAGGGGACTGTGCATGAAGCAGCTTTACTCAGTGATCAGAATCAACCATACGTAGCATGTAGTTGGCTAATGTTAAGTATGACAGGGGTATTCCTGAGGGCTGTCTGCCAGCTGGGATGGGGAAGCTAACTAGGCAGGATGCTGGTTATGGTCAAGCCAGTAAGACAGGATGAAGACGAAGAGTATATCTGACTTTCTGGAGGTAAAGTACTATTCAGGGCAAGGCTATTTATAACAATTCCAGTGGGTGATTTGTGATGAACAGCAGAAACATCCCTGTATTGATTTTGATAGTGCCTGCTAATAATCCTTAACTGCTCAGTTAGAGGAGAGAAAAAAACAGCCTGGTGCAGGGGAAGAGGTGAAGGGGACAGGATAAAAGTAACAGATCACAGCCCGTTCCCACTTAAAGTTCCCTACTTGAATGAGCTGAAGCCGCATAAAGGAAAGTTTTTGTAAAAGTGAAGTCGGATGATGGAGCCTAAATGGACATTTTAATCAGTGACTTTTTAAAAAGGAAAACATTAAAAGATACATGTGACCAGTGGCATCATAGTCACCTTTCATATCTATTGAGGGATGGAGAATCATCTTCTCAGGTTGCCTTGAAAAGATGTAAGTATTCTTTTCTGTGGAGTTCTTCTGTCTTGAATTTATAGGAATTAATGTTCTGAAACAAAATGTTTGCTGATCCAGATGTGTAATTGAACTATGGATCTTTTCTCTTCTGCCCAGACTTGTCTGTTTATCTTTTCTATTTTAGCTTTCAGCCCTAGGATACTGAACTATTTGAATTACATAAATGTTCCTGTGTTCCTTACTGTTGAGTCAAGAAATAGGTAGCCTTGGATAGAGAGAAGGAAGAAAGAACAGTAGAGATTTTGGGAATATTTTTACCTGTCCTCCCCAGATTCCTTTGTGAACATCTTCAGTGAGTTATGCTGTTGGATGAAACTCACTGGCCCCTAACTTCCTAGCTTTGCTCTGATTTTCAGAAGCCTCTTTCAATGTCTCCTGAGGTTAGGGCCTTGGGCTGCTGTTCGTTTGCTATTGTCTATATTTAGAGTTTGCATACAATCTTCTGGTGAAATAGTCTCTTTACATTTCCCATTTCTGAAGTGTCCCCTAATTTTTTGTTTTGCTGGGAGACAGAGGAACAGAATAATATTACTTGCTTTGCTGACCTCAAAGTATTAATAGGATGATATGAATAATACTTGTAAAAAATATTGTGTGATGCCATGCTTCAGAAAAATCCCAGGCCAGTCATCCATATCAGTTATATTAATGGTCATTCCATTTACTTAGCATGTGATCATGCCTACTTCTTTTTACTTAAAGAAATGGGGCAGATGCTCATTAACTTCCGACACTAAACAAATGTCCTAAATTGGAAAAATATTTAAATTCAAAGCGCATAGTTGAATTTGCCCTTAAAACTAAAATAGTTTTCCCAAGCATCTGAAAAAGTTTGGTGTCATATTCAGATGAAAAATGTGTCAAATAGCAGAAAATCAGATGTTTACTTCATAGGCTCTGACACAGATCCTGCTCTGTTTAAGTCTCTCATTGTTTATATTGTTTCTGGGATCCCCTAGTTGTTTGTTCCTCCATCCTTCTGACTTCATCTGTTAGTAGACCTTTCAAAAGTGTGCAATTGTTTTTAAGTGCTGTATCACAGATATAAAATAATGCATATTATACATTCATGACTCTGTTCTCTCACATTATGGACATGCAATCATATAAAACCAATATACAAAAGTGGACAAGAATGGCTTTCTTGGATTTTTGCCCATAACTGAAACAGAACACTTACTTCCATTTTCAGTGCAAAAGTCAGAAGGTATTAAGTGCTCAGAACTTTGTCACAATAGAAAACCTTGGGCTTGATTACAAGTCCTTTCAGACTCCAGGTTTGCCTCCCTCAGTTTTCTGCCTAACATATTGTCGTCTAGTGTACAAACAACTTAATATATTTGACTTAAGAGTAAGGAGAAGCATTCTGTGACCTTCCAATGAGAATGAATGGTGCAGAAAAAACTGAAAGGGAATGCCCTTGATATGTAATTCTAATAAATAAAGTATCAACTGACTAATTAAATATAAAACATTTAATACTTTAAGTTAGAACAAATCTTAACTTCCTCAAACACGAAGGTCACCCACTGTGTGAATAAACGCCTTCCCTCTCCGTAAAACAGCCAAGCTTCCGCAAATAGTTGGAGGTGAAGGTAAGCTCACGAAAAGGAGAAAAGACAAAGACTCCTTTTAGCTGCACAAGGTGATTGATTTCATGAGAATCCTCTTTCACTTTAGAGCACACTGGGTGCTTCCTCTACAATATGGCTCCAGGACTACTGACTGTTGTTACACAGTCTTTGGAGTGCAGAGCTGAGGCCAACAGGATGAATGGCTGTGTGGCTGCAGATCTCCTCCTGTGGTTTTGAACCCTCCCTCTTCTTAGTACCATGTAGACCACACTGGATTATATGTTTCTATTTCACCTTTTATTTTCCATGTCTTTTAGACTTATCCTCAATCATTTCCTCATATCATCATATTCCAGGTCTGATTTACTATTTGTTTTATTGTTCAATTAATAAAAACTTGTATACTATTTTAGACACTTGCCAAGATAAAATAGTACAATGGATCCATCTCTTATCTTTCTTCACCCTATTTGTTTCTACAAGTGTATTATTTTCAAGCAAATTTCAGATAAATATGGATGATGACTTTTTACCTTCAGTATTTTAACTTTCAATTTTTGGATTTATGAAGACAAGAAAGCCATGAAGATATTATAGTAATTATACTTTGAATTTGGGTTAGCCAGATTAACAAACTATATTCTACAAATATTGTGTCACTGAGTTCAGTAGGCTAGGTGTATTAAATGCATTTTAAATTGATAGTTTTCAATTTATTCTGGATTTATAAAGAAACAAGCAATCACTATTAAAGGGGCACATATACTTTCATAGTTAAATATTTGAGTTATGTTATTTTCTATCATGTAATCATCTCCCTAATAACTTGGCATTATTAAATAGCCACTATTGTCACTCATGCTGCTTCTTATAGACTTGAACTTTAAGCAAAGTCATTGTTAATTCATGGACCCCAAAGGCATTGAAATATTCCATGAGTCTCTCAAGTCTATTTTGTTAGTATCCCTGTTCCATCCATCCTTTTTTTTCCTTTGCAAATCTTTGTAATCTGTTATTGAAAATCTATTGAAAATCTAAACTATTTGTTTTGCAGTTTTCCACAGTCTGGATTTTGTGTTTGCCTGCTTCTCCACAGTGTCTCCAAAGGACTTCTGACTTCATGTTTGATGAAAATTGGTATCTAGCTAAAGACAAAATGGATTTTTGCTTCTCTTTCTTTTTTTCTGTTTTTCAGTAATGCTATCTTACAGGAGCTCATAGGTTCTTTCAACAGGGGACACAGGATGCCCTTTTCTTCTGTAGTGACAGCAGCAGTTGTTGACCTTTTCTGGATCTAGAACAGCATGAGTGTTTTAGATTATAGATGCTCTACTATTCCATTTCCATTTATTAGCCACAATGAGTCCATAAAATAAGCTTTCTTCCTCATCAATCCATTCATCATTTCTTAATTGTTTCAGACATTAGAGCACAAAAAGAAAATCTCACATCTATCAGTGGTAGAGTTCATGTAAGAAAGGTAGGCTTAGGGGAGGGAAAGGGAGAGGGACCTCGTACTGACTTGTGAAGCAACCTTGTTTCTTATCTAAATTTAAAATGGAAAATAAAAAAAATATTAATAAAAAAAAAAGAAAGGTAGGCTTAGGGCTGCCTTCACTTACAAGTCTTCTTACTGTTATCTGAAAAATGGAATTCTTTGAAGGGATTCCACGGTCTAAAATGCTATTCTTCATTCATGGACTTAAACATTTACCGCTGTGTAGTTTGTATTTCAATTGCAGCTCAGATGATTACTCAGCAGGGATGTCTCCCAGTGTGTGCCTGAATCCCTTACCCAGGCCTAAGTAAAAGGGAACTAACTCTCTTGTACCTGGTAAATCAAGATGTTGGTAGCAATTTAGGACTTCTTTGTCCATGAGGATTCTCACGTGTTCCTTTAAGTGAGAAATGACATAGAGTGATGGCAATCTGGGCTCTCAAACTGCTTGTTAAAGATTGCTGCTTTCATTTTGTTTTTGAGGAATCTTCAATATACACAAATTGAATCAAAATTTTGTAGTTCAGACTGATACAAATATTTCATAAACTATTTGAAGTCATGATATCTGGGAGTTAAATTTATTTTATGGGTTCACTTAACTTTATCTCGTTTCTTTTCCGTCTGTGAACCTCAGTTCTTGTTAGCATCAGAACTAGATTATTAAATAAATGTCTATTTACTTGGTCTCATAATATCTGATCAATACTGTTATGATAGAAATACCAATATTACCACCCATAATATAATTTCTGAAGAAAGTTTCAGGTTTACTTTCCATCATTATTTGTCTTGATGCTGATCTCACTTTTAGGTGTTTTTTTTTTTGTCATATATTTTCCCAGAGGTGTGTGGTAAAATTATTTCTTGCTGTTATTTGGTACAAATATTCTTTATATAGTAGCTGTATTATTAACTGAAATATATAATTTCAACTCATGAACTAGAATTTTAAAATTTTATGTTAGATAAATATTTTAAATATATAGCATAATTTAGTGGTTAAATCTTAAATATTAACTTCTTAATATTTCCTATGTTTCCTCCTATATGTTGAATATTTTCCATTTTAATTACTTAATTAATATTTTTTGTGAATGAGTGTTTTGCCTGCATGTGTGTTTGTGTGTCACCTGTGTGTCTGGCAGAAGAGGAATTTATCTGACAGAAGAGGTGTTAACAAGCCGGGCATTGGTGGCTCATGCCTTTAAGCCCAGCACTCAGGAGGCAGAGGCAGGCAGATCTCTGTGAGTTTGAGGCCAGCCTGATCTGCAGAGCAAGTTCCAGGACAGCCTCCAAAACAATACAGAGAAACCCTGTCTCGGAAAAAAAAAAGACATTAACATGTGGGTGCTGAGAATCAAATCCAGATCTTGTATCAGAGCAGCAAGTATTCTTAATAACTGCGTAATATTTCTGGTCCTTAATTTATGTTTTTATTCTATAATTATTTTGTCCATTTGTTGACATGTGTAAGTTGTCTCATTTCTAACTGTATCCTTACACAAAAAGCAGGATTTTATCTGCCCACCTAAGAAGGCTGATAGTTCATTGCTTTACTTTCAGTTTCAGAGAATGACACAGGGTCTCATATGCCAGGAGCTTGCTCTGCCATATGCATATCCTAATATCCTGAAGACAAACAGATCTTAATAGACACATTATCTCCATTTACACTGAGGGATATGATTGATTTCAGTATTTTATCAGTTGTGGTACAAGGGAACTCAAGCCACTATAAGGGGAAATACACAGCAAGGGGAACAGACACTGAGGATGGAAGATGAGTTGTGTGTAGAATGATGGTTTAACAGCATTAAGAGTAATTCAATGATTCTTTAATCATTAATTAAGGGAGGGAATCAAGGAATATATTCTAACTCCATTATAGTTGTTAGGAGCTTACAAAACACTTCCATTTGACTACACTTTTTAGAGAGACATAAACAGAGAATTATGGAAAATTTTATGTGAGACACATGCAGAAAAGGGAAAAGGTTTGATTTAAATGCATGTGTTCTTAAACAAATTCCAAGTGTTCTTTGCTGCTTCTCACTGTAAGAAATGAATTAATTCACATCTTATGAAGCACTGTGTTAAAAATAACATGACAACACTGCTCTGGCTGTGTCCTTTAGATAGCGCTTTCAAGCAACTGGAGTACCCCATCACATGCATGTCGCCCCTTACCTGCCATAAGCAATAATGTCTTAAAGAAACTATTTTTTAATCTATATGCAAGAAGTTCTTCCTTAGGAAGTACAGTAAGATATTCCAGCCCACAATCATAGTCCTGCTACTTCCAAAGTATTTACCTTTCAAATAATCAATTAACCCACATGTCGGCTAGCACACTCAAGTTTACCATGATGTTTTAAGTGTGGAACCCTGTTACAGAACCTGGAATGAAAGAACTAGACAGCGGGATAATTTTCCTGCTTCACCTACCTCTGTTTCCCTTTGTGCTCTACAGACCCAGCAGAGAGCCTGTCCAGGGGAGACCCAAAGCCAGGGAAGCTCCTCTTCTTCTTGGTCTCAAATACATCGTTCTCCAAGGACACCAGTTCATCAAGAAGCAGGAGCTTAGATGCAAGGTCCGTGGCTGATTTCTGTTCCCTGGATGTGGGTGGTAATTGCAAGCCTGCTGCTCCAAACTCAGAGGCCTACAGGGCAGAGAATGGTAGACTCATTCATTTAGACAGTGAAAAACAAGTATGCACAAAACTGGCGTTAGTAATTTCATACCACTAAATGACACACCCAGGGCTCATTTTATGATGCCTCTGGGTTATGTTTTACCAAGAAAACTAGACTTTGGGGGAATGGGACACACAGAGATACCCAAGAAAATAACAAAACAATCCCTCAGGCTTCCTTCTAAAATTTGATGTTATTTACCAACTAGCCTTTCAGATAGCCCCAGGAACAGCAGCATCCTGCCCTGTCCACCATGACAGCTCCCCTGTATTTCTTTCATTATTTCACTCATCACATTTTACTTTAAATAATATCGGCTACAACAAACTTATATTTCTTACTAAGTATAAGTAACATGAGAGCATGGCCTAAGTTTTTATTTTATTCAATGCCTATGCCAATATTTTTCTCTTAACCAAAAAAATCTAAAATGTTTTTCTGAAAACAAAAATCTAAAAGTCATGCTATTTTACTTCCGTGATTCATTCGTTATCTATGTAAGCCACTAACACTCCATTGTGCTCCACATTCTCCATTAGGTTAAAGGGATACAAAATAAACAAAATCCTATTCCTTGACCCAAAGTAAATTAACTTCTCAGTCTATGTGATTTATTAAAAATTAAAAAAAATTGTGTAGATCTACCCCTATGATAGTCCTGTTACAGGCACATTTTCTTATTTATTTACCTGCTATGTACGGTTTCTCTTTGTACTTCATGCAAGACACAAGTGGATGAGTGTTTAGTGTGGAAAATCCTTTTTTCCTTTCCAAATCCCATGATTAGAAATTTAGAAACTGCTCTTGTTAAGCCCCAGGCTCCTCTTTAACCAAGGAATACAAATCTGTTCTAGGTGCCTGAGACAACTCTCCAGGATTTCTTTCCTTCTTCCCTTTAGTCATGCGCTTCCATGTATCACAGGGTGGATCACAACACAGAGATTAGGAAAGGAAGGATGCTAAGTCCCATTACAGAAGCCCCCAAAGTGGGAAAAAAAACTTCAAAGGATGACGCTCTTTCAACATTGACCAAAGTGAGACAGATTTGCAAATCTTGTTTCTGTGGGGGTGCTAATCCAGGTAGTGAGCAAAATTATTGTGCTGCTAGCACTTAAAATTGCTATTAATTTCAATAATTTCTTATTGTGGATATCCTTTGTGATGCTTAATTTCCTATGAGATATCCAAAATATTAGGGGGATAGAGAGATTCAACTCCTTAAGTGACAACTGTTTGCCTTGAAGAAAAGGACTATCAGTCAAAAGATCAGCCAGACTACCTTTATGCTAGTACTTAACCACTGATACTACAGAGGTTATTGGGGGGAGATGTATATCCATGGGAGCTGCTTACTGCTGAGGCATGTTGCTGGCTCCTGAAGATGTGGTACTAGTCAGCTGGACTGAAATTTCCCTGCAATTATTTCTGTGCAGGCCAGAGGAGTGGCCTACCAGAAGGACTATTGTGGTCGGTTTTAAACTAGTAGTGTCATGATTGGTGTAAGCATAAAGATTTTCTGTAAATGGTTTGTATTTCTGACTGTACAAGCAGGTAGTACAGCTCATTGTTTTCATTTGGTAAGCTAGCTAATAGACACCCTCCTTTTGTGGATCTTCCTCTACCTGTAGCAAGCATTAGGCCCAGTACAAAGTTTGCCCTCTCCAGTGGCATTTCCTGCCTGATTTGGTTGTTATATGTGCAAGGTAGAGCTTCAGAAGCAGTTGACAATTTCAGGAAGAGAAAAGATAGGAGCTGGCAGCAGGGTGGTAGCAGAGATAGTGGCAGTTACCATCTCTGCAGGGACAGCTGTGAAAACAGCCACAGCAAACGTAGACAGTTGAATAGTTTTCCAATGCGAGGGCATCCAAGGCAGACACAAAGTAAATGGCAGAAGTAGAGAGAAGGTGAGAAAGACCAGGGAACGGTGGCTGGAGGACAGAGAATCCCGAACAGCCAGAAAAGTAAAACTGTAGTCACTGGAATCATGCCAGAGACATTTGGCAATCCCTAAAGACCAAAGCTCTCAGACACTTTAGGACCAGGCATTGTATCACTAATTGCTGTCAAGAGGTGCGAAATCTGAACATTTTGGGGCTGCACTGGGGCTCCAACATTTGCCACCTTAAGGAAAACATCCTAGCAGGTGTGGCCTGCAGGAACATTGGCACACAAGTGTCACTACCCTGGTTATCTGCCTCTGCACTGCCAGAAGTCAAGGCTCACAACTGACCAGGTATGGGAAACATTCCTTGGGAGAACAAAAGGCTACAGTTAGACAAATGGGAGCTAAGGCATCTGAAAATTGTTTCTATTCTTCTACCTCGTACAACACAAAAACTAGAGTTTTCATTAGTTTTGTTTCTTATTGTCATAATAGGTTTGGCAAAAACCATGTAATTTGGCATTCAACCAACTTCTCTTTTTACATAATAACATCTCATGTTGATGCAAGGATAAAATTAAAACATGTTTGTAGTGATAATAAATCAATTTTCATGTTTCTTATTGTTTGAGGAATACAAATCTTATGATTTCAAACTATCAAAAATATATAGATAAGTCACATGGTCTGAATTCTTTGAACTCAATAGTTCATTGTCATTTATATATTTAACGTTTTCAAACTTGAATATCGTTGGCAATGAGAGTAAGGTCTGTGTTCTGAAGACACTTTGTCAGTTGCATCTTCTGAGTGATGTGAAAACATCCTATGTCTGTTAAAATGGCCTTGTGTGCCTGTGTGTGTGTGTGTGTGTGTGTGTGTGTGTGATAAGCTGGCATCAGGTATTTTTTCTTTACCTTATTTTTAAGATAGGGGCTCTAGTTAAATCTGGAGCTCACTGACCTGGCTAACCTGGCTAGTAAGAGCCCAGGAGTTGTGTTTTCACACTCCCAGAGCCATGGTGCCAGTTACTTCCCCGGGCTTGGCTGTGGGTGCAGAGGTCTGAATTCAGAGCCTCATGCTTACTTGGCTATAGTCTTATTGGCTGAGCCATCTCCCTGCCCTTGCATGTGACATCGTAAGCTGATTTTCATTACCTCTGTTGCTAAGTCGACAGAGAATGCCTTTCCTGAGCTCCACAGCAACACAATCAAGGCCAGGATGAAGTATTCACTTGCCAATCTCCGGTCCAGCATCTAGGCTCAGATACATCAGAGCTTATATTAATTAATTTGAAATACAAGACAGAAATCAAAGCTAAGAAAAGACTGTTAAAAGTGAAGTCACTCACTTCTATGTGCTTCAATGCATGTCTGCCAAACTACATTGCCTAATAAAATTTGTCAGTCTCCTGTAATGCATTCTCTAAAGGATTAGTTTCCATGAAAACATACAGCATATTTATATAACTGGAATAATAATGTAATTAAAGCTAACTAAATATCGATATCATATAGCTTTATTTTGGGGATAGTAGAGAGATTACAACTTCATGTTGACAAATGTGAAGGGAATAGAGCATTGCATCATTGAACCAGAATATACAGTATGCCTGAAAGCATTTAAATATAAAAAATTGAAAACTCATCAGGGATTGGATAGGGGGTTGGTGGGGAGCAGGGGAGGAGAGAGAGGGAACTAGGATTAACATACAAAACAAGATTTTTTTCTAATTTAAATTAAAAAAATACAGAAGAAAAAAATTGTAAGCTCTACAATTCAATAAGATAATATCTGTATATTCTTGTGTTTTATAATGATTCTTTAAGCAAGATTCAAAAGATGAATATGAATATGTTATTTTAAAAGTATCAAAATTAATATTCTAAAATTAAAAAAATTCCATATGGTACAATTCAACAAAATCAATACAACAAAATCATGAGACAAATTGTAACACAGGAGACATTTTCAACATGCATAAAGAAGAAAATGCTACTAACTGGAACACATAAGTGTGGATATAAAAGTGTAAAATATATACATACCATAAAACTCTCTACATAATTCTAAATATTCAAGGCAATTCTCTATATTAGGATCTCTCTCTCTCTCTCTATATATATGCATATATACGCATATGTACATAGTATATATATATATATATATGAGAGAGATAAAGAGAGTGTGTGTATGGTTTTTATATATTTTTTTTATTTTTAAATTTAAATTAGAAACAAGGCTGCTTCACATGTCAATTCCAGGTCTCTCTCCATTTCCCTCCCCTCCTCCTGCGCCCTCCCACCAAGCCCCCCAGTATCCCCTCATTTCCCCAGGAAGGGTGAGGCCCTCCCTGGGGGTGTCCATAGTCTGTCATTTCATCCAGGGCAGGGCCTAGACCCTCCCCCAAGAGTTCAGGCTGAGAATGCATCTGTCATTGTTGGATGGGAGTCCAAAGTCCATTTGTATACCCGGGATAAATACTGATCTACTACCCAAGGCTCAATCTAGTGTGTGCGTTTTTATATGTGTATCACAATAGAACTTGATTCTTGATTTCTTCATTATGGGGATTATGGTTGACTCTGAGGAAGGAAGAAAAATGATTAAGATTTTGAAGAAACTTAAGAAAATTATTTTTTAGAAAACAAACATACATGAGTGTACTGTATTTGTTAATTCTGATTAGTAAGCATGAAAACATCATTTACAAATTTCAGAGCTTTTACATTAAAAGCACTATACTGCTAAACATGACTCATCCCCGATTCCATTAGGTTTGCTTCCTGTGAACTTGACATGACCATCTTATTATACTGCATAGTGAAGAAAGGGGCATTGCTCAGTTTGGGAAGATCACATACTTGTATACTAATTTCTTTATAAACTATCTCTCAGAACACATTCTGGGACAAAGAGAAAGGGACTTTGAATTTTAAAAAATTGGTTTTGAATCTCACTTTGCTTTAGTATTGCTGTGATCTTGAACAGGGATATTTAACTCTGTTGATCTTCAGTTTTCATTTGTAAGAGGTGAGAAGTAATTCCCACATCAAAAGAGTTACAGGAGGAAATAATTAACTTATCCAAATGTCTTTATCTCATGCATGATTTATTGTTTGCACATAGAGGAAAATCTATGTGGCATTATTCAACATTGCCTCAGTAACTACATACGTCATCATGTGTCCCCCAACTTTATACTTCCTTATTATTGCTGTGGAACTTAACTGTAGATCTTAGTAATTTGTGTTACATGCTACAACATGAATTAAAGATTTTGCATACACAGAGTAGCATCTCTATTCTGTGTATTGGTTAAGATTTAAAACAGAGAAAAATATCTTCACCATATCCACAACATTTGTTTTATCAATTGTAATACAATTGAGCTTAAACTGTCTGTTCATTTTGATATGAATTACTCTCCTTTGGAGTCTTGTTACTAATACCAGTCTCTGGTTCCTTGTCTGTATTCTACTATCTCTTGAAAAGGAACAGTAAATTTTGTGTTCTTTGTTTGTAAAGTTGGTATTGAGTTAAGGTTTTCAGTGAGTAATATTTCCAAATACAGAAAAGCTACATCTTGAGATGAGACAGTAGTGATCTATGGATGAAAATATCAACCAAATCTGTATTAGCTTTTCCTTTAGAAAACCATTTATTCTTTGATCATATATTTTCTCCTGATTTTGCTGATTTTTTTATGTTCGTCTATACACAGGAAGACATTTTAAAAGCATAGTTGTATTTCAAAATAATCTTATGATATTTCTTACATATATACTTTTAAAGTAGCACTCTCATTTAACCATTGGTAAATTACAATTGTGATGTTCACTTTCCTTTGTTTTTATTATGTTAAAAATAGTTTTCAACATGCCAAATTGCCCTGTTTTACAAGTTTTTCCATGTGTATTTTCTTTAACTATTTTTACAAACATTTTACTTACCAAAGTTCCCTTCATGCCCACAGTCTTGTAAATGTAACAGAGTGATGGTGTTTGTAATACTGATGATTACATCTGACACGTGTATTTTGGAGCTTGGGTGTATATAGAAAAAACAGTTTTAATGTATCCTCTAACAGATAACCACATCCCCATCATTTGGATAGGGAGGTGTAAAAATAAACGCTGAGTTTAAATACATGTATTTAATGTTTTAAAGCCATGCTTGTACCCAATAAACCAACAGGCCAGTTTCTAAATATGGCACTTTGTACACTAATACAAATAAGCACTCTGGCACCTGCCAAACAAGAGACATTTGATTAACTCATTGAAACTCGATTGCTACAAAATTAGAAACAGAGGAAATTATAGGGAGGAAAGGAAAAGATCGTGTTTAGCCCTGTTTCTCCATTTTGTTGATAGTGAATAAATATAGCTCATGATTTAAAAATCCCCTAAGACCCATGGACCCATGTGCTTGCCAAATCACAGAGGGAACCCTCAAAGAACCTTTTTTTGACTATATAAATTCCACCAAAGCAGAAATGTTTGCACATTAAAAAAAACTTAACACATTCACTTTTTTCTTTCTTTTCTTTAAAGATATGTAGCCACGGCATGGCATATAACTCTTCTATTATAGCCTCCCAAGTGCAGGATTATGAGTAGCTTTTGAATTAATATTTTTTGGAGTAATAAAGAATTCCAAAACAGACAGAGGGGCATGGAATCTTCCTCCTAGGATTTTGTAGGTATTTTATTTACAATCAATTGGGCTATTACATTCCATATGCTACATTTTAGTATTCCTATATACTCTTTATTATAATACAACACTATAACATTAAGTACTCCATATATTTTATGTTATATATTGCAATTGGATGCATAAATGTTTTACTGTGTAAAATATCTGAAGCTGTGTTTTAGACTTTCAAAATGTGATATTTTCATATATCTGGAAAAATCTTCCAACCCAAGTCTGCAGTAGTGGAGCATATGTTGATCAATGTGGAGAGATACAAAGTGTTGTCATATACATTGGATGAACAATAGATATTATTCATGCTTTAAAACACCATGAACTGTGGAAGCACAGCAGTGTAGAACTTGTTTAATTTGGTCTGAACCCAGTAAGAGACAATTGAGTGTAAAGAACGGTGTTTACATTTTATGAGCCAGTAAACAAAGGAATCAGGAAGTTGGATGGTAAGGAGCAAAAAGGAGGGCAATGAGGGGGTCAATCTGTCATCTTCAGTGTTATATTGACTTGTCATAATGAAACATTCTGTAAAATAGAGTGGCAAAATGGGAAGCCCAAGGAGAATATGACTGATTGGATGCACTTCTGAACTAGTAAGACTTTTAAAATATCAGTGCTTGAGGACTAGGGTTGAATTTAATCATCAGGTGGTTAAAGTTCTTTTCAGGTTGAAACTTCATAATAATCAACTAACTTTTGGTTAGTTGACCTAAACATTAGAAATCCACAATGGTACAATTTTGTGGGTGAATTTTAGTAGCATCTAGAAATTTTTAATTTTCTCTAATAACTAGATTGGAAACATTTAAGCCAGACTCTATCAACACTCATTTTCAACAAAAATCAATTAAAAATTGAACCAAATCAATTAAAGATAGAGGATTTATTAACTGGTTCAATTTCCACCTTTTCCTAACATCTTTCTGCTGTGACGGACTGCAAGAAGTTAAGAAGTTTAACATTTGGCCAATAAGCACCAGTTCTGACCCCATATAATGGCCAGGTGTGCCTTCTACCTCAACTACTATAGTTTCCTTTATCTGGGAATGCAGATGCTCATCAAGCAAAATGTGAATGAGCACAACCCTAGCTAAACCATAAAGTCACTGAAAGTTTTTTGTCCCTCCTCCCCCTTCATTCCATGCCATAGTCATATAGGCCTTCTTCCTAGCAGAGAAGAATCCAGGAGCAGAACAGAGCAAGGGACAGCAGCTCTTTGTTCAGAAAGTGATCCTGACAGGGGCAGTAATTAACAGAAAGTCTGGGGTTCATCGGTACAGCAAGGGGGGATGCTGTAGTCATGGACTTCAGTCTCCTTTGTGACTCTGCTGCCACCTAACAATGTGACTTTGGGCAAATCTTTCAATCACTCTATCAAGGGAAACGGGTTTGGCTAAATGACTTCTGATGTTGTTTACTCTCTCTTATGAAGCCACTGAGTGACAATTGCTGTGTGTGTGTGTGTGTGTGTGTGTGTGTGTGTGTATGAGTGTGTGCACATGAGTGTGTGTGTAAGCTCAAACACTATAGGTGAGGATGATAATCAGTGCGAGTATAACTAAAGACACTGTGCAGCACCTGGGAATATATAAGACTGCTGCCTATGGGATATACTCTTCCTCGTGACTGGAAGGATTTTTATCTAAAAAGCTCCTCCAAGTCTGATTTTGTGACATTACTTACACTGTTAGTCATTAATAATTAGTTAATTTTGGAAGTCTGAAGCTAGAACCTAGAACCTGATGCAGAGTTGGAATTCATTCTACCCCTGAACTATACCCCACTCAATGAGATTCTGTTCTGAAAATGCATTTTAAGTTTAGAAAAAAAGTTGAAAGACTCAATACGATTTAGTAGTTTATATGTAAGGAATGGTTGATGAGACACGTTATTTCTGTTTACCTCAAAATGTTAACCTAGTTGATGGGGTACTTGCCTAGCATACATGAAGTCCTGGGTTCAATGCTCATACAATATATACTGGCCATGATGGTTTGTGCTTGTAATCTCATTCTGGAATACATGAAACACTATCTCAACAAACACAGAAACAAAAAAAATTCTTGTTTGTGAATTTGTTTATTTTTCCTTTTGTATCACAGATAAATCTCTTAATTCATCCACTCATAGTTTTAAAACAAAAGTAATTGCAATGAGTTCTAGGTTCCATGGCATGAAAGTGACAGCTGCTCCACTGGGTTCCAAGAGGAAAGGACAGTATGTGGCATCATTTGATTGACATTGCAGTTTCAGGCTCACTATCAAAGGATAGCAGGATGCTCCATTTGATTGACATCACAGTTACAGCCCCACTATCAAAGAATAGCACGATGCTTCATTTATTTCCAGAGGCAAATTTTCAAATACGTGTAGTCTTTGAAGTGTTGACCAGCTAATCCCCTATATTTAAGCAATGGTCTATAAAGATAAAATAACCACTCTAGAATTCCCTCAGAGATTCCCTAACCTTTGTGGCTACTGGACTTAACCACTATAATAATTAAGAGGGTTTCCATTAAAAAGTTTGAGGTATATGAATCTGCACCAAGAATCCCTCTACCCACATGTGTACTTATAACTTTAATACTCCACCATTCCAAAGGGTTGCTAATGAATTAATAGATAATTTAAAAGTAAAACCCAGCAATAAATTCTCCAACACCAGACAGTTGGTTCTGCGATGGTATGGCACACACTTTACTGTATATGCTGGATGTGATTCTGAAAAGTTCAAACTGAGGCTGCAAATCAATAATGCACTGATTATTTGAAAATTAAAATACCAGGTTATATCCTCTTTCACTCTCATTGTTCAGTTGGCAGGACAGACTTTTACAGAACCATGAAGCCAGAGGAGGAAGGGCCAGAGAAGCAACCCCATCTTCAGAAGTTATGTGCTGTTTCAAGTGTATCCTAGTTGTATAATAGTAAAATACTTTCCTATCTCTAAAAAAATTTTAACTACAGGAAGGTCTTTCTGGAAGCATTTTAAAATAACTTTCCTTGAGTTTTACCCTTTGGAAAGAATGACAATTTGCTAGTGGGTGTGTATCAACTCATTTTCTTTAATTGGGCACAATTTTCATCTACTGTTGGTTTCTGATTTTGGAACAACAAAACTTTTATTTAATGCCTCTGGAATGAAAAATCTCCATCATAATCTTTTAGAAGAAATAAAGAAGGCAGAAGCTTACAATGGCACTCTAATGAATGATTCCACTAGCACCAATAACAAAAGGTTTAAATACGTTTAGAAAGTTTTACTGTGTTTATAAAATCCTCCAGAGAAGGGGGGCTGTGTCATGTTGACCAGTCCTTATAGGCACATTGCAAACTGTCTGGCAATCAAGAGTGTTTGTTAAATAAAGTAGCCATAGTTGTTGGTAGGTAAGCACGAATGCACAGTAGACATTAATAACCAAGTTGAAATGACATGGAAGCTAACTCAATAAATTAAGCTAGGTTAAGGGAAAAGACAGAAGTTTTTACACTAACAGTAAGTTTGATTAAACCCATGCTAGAGTCCAGTCACATTGATTGCCATTCCACATTCTCATCCTTGTAAAGTGATGCACATCATAACCTCTAATAATTACCTGTCTTCCTAGCTTAAGACATCCTATTAAATCCTAACTGATAATTAGACTTCTAAACTGCTAACAGTGATGTAAAACAATGCTGCCCACAGCAGAAAAATAAAACACTCAGCCTGTGATTGTAGCTGAAACTTTTAAGGAATCTAAGTTGTTTAATTCTGATACTCGCCATTAGGACACAAATAGAACCTTTGATAAAGAAAAAGCTGACAGAGTTGCACATTAACATGTAGGGTTGATGCATCAGAAATATAGCATAAGATGTTGGATGCATGAAGTTTAAAACCAGACACACAAGCCTCAGGATAAATTGACTATTCCCACTACATTCTTTATCCTCTCTTTACCCATATAACATTTAATATTAATCATATTTAAGTGATTTAAAATTATCCAATATAACCAATAAAAACTCTCTAAAACATACATAAAAGGGTAAATATGAATTTTATATCACTTAGGAACATGATGCAATTATTAATCATACTTTGTAAGTTAAGAATGAGGGATCTAGCAATGCACACCTGCACAACCCATCTTGCCTGCTTGTTCTGCACACAGATTTCCTCTTGCAATAACAGATTCTTTCTGCAGTGTTTGGATAATCTTTAAAGAACTTTTGCATTGTATAATAAATCAATAATAATTTCAAAATTATCTTGCATCCTTTTATGTGTACAGCTGTCAAGTTAGATTAGTGTGGAATGCATTATAGTTCTTTTATTTGAAGTTAATGAACTGAGATAAGCTGAGTTTCTACAATATCATGGCCTCCTAACCTCTAGTGCTGCTCTTGAACTTCCTACTAGAGCAAATTGAAGGAGTAGAAATGTGTAAGCTCTCTACTTACACAGCATGGGCTCTGAGCTCCAGCAGGACATGTTCCTAGAATCATACACACAAGCAAAAATAATGAATTTAGCAGATTATATATATATTATATATATATGTGTGTGTGTGTGTGTGTGTAATAATCAAAGAAAACTAGGCCATCAACTTAAGAGAAAGGTTGGGAGTGTATAGGAGTTGTTGGAGAGAAGGAAAGACACATGGGAAAGGATGTAATTATATATTAATAAAGAATATATTAAATTAAAAGAGTGAAATCAGAGTCAGTGTTCATAAGTAGCAGTCACTGTACCACTTGAAGCACTACTTTTACCTTCAGTGTACTGTTTCTATGAAAATATTAGCATTCAGTTCTGGATAATACCCTTCTGGGTAGAAAACAAAGAAGAATCCTCATTTGTACATAAAGCATAATTACTGATCAAGCTTTAACCATATTAACCACAATAAATTTTTAATATTATATGTTTTTTAAAGCATGATTTTCATGTGGTTAGGGCTTTAAGTTTCATAGGAATATGGGATTTTAGAAAAGGAGAAGGGGATTTTAGAAGTCCTTAAACTTAAAAACAAATAGCTAGAAAATTGAGGCTTGGAGAGAATGAAATGAACTTGATCAGAATGGAGGTAAGCAATACCTGTGTGAGCAGGGGAAGGGATGACAGAGTTCTGTTGGTGGAGGAAGTGAAAGGGAAGTCAGGACACTGTTGGACAGGAGGGAAGGGGAGGGAAGGGAAGGGAAGGGACGACAGGGCACCATTGGGGGAGGGAGGGGAAGAGGTGGCAGAGCACTGCTGGTGAAGGGAAGGGCTCCTTGGTTTTAAAACTTGGGCTTATGGGGTATCTGGAAGGAACAAAGGGCAATACTAAGCAAAAACCATTTCAAGCCAGCCAAAGCAAAAAGAAACTGTTACTTAGCAGTGCTGATCAGATCATTGTTCTGCAGTGCATCCCTGGATTTATTTAGAGAAGGTGAGGGGGATGTACAACCTGAAGATGGACTTACATTGAAGCAATTGTGCAGCTTAAGGTATTACAGAGTGGTCCAGGGTTAGGAGAGGACTTTTGCTCCCTAATGGCATCGCTACAGAGTTCAGTTTTATGAAAAGTCCCAGGGAATTGGAGCATTTCAGAGAGTTGTTGTGTGGGATTGGTGTTAGAAATCTAGTGTCCCGAATCTCAGGATGTCTGTGTTCCTTGGCTGCATCAATGAATCCAAGTAAGACTTGAATGGAGGATGTGTTGGGACAAAATAGGTGAAATATTAACAGAAGTTAAATTGGATCACAACTAAAGATTAGCCTCAAGATTTTGTGTTACTGACCTTTATTCTCCAATATGGACAAATGATAGATAAAGGAGTTTCCTGGTCATTCTGTTATCCCACAGTCTTTATACTTGTAATTATTTTGTATGTTCAACAACAAAATGCTGCCAAATCCTAATTTATTCTCAAGGCTTACCTCTAAGTGCATAAAAAAAACAGGTAGAACTAGAACGATACTTTTGATGTATTTTATTTTGAGACAAACCCAATTGATCTAAGTTGATTAAAAACAAACATCAAAATCGTTAAGAGTATATAAAAATCATATCTCAGAGTTTCCTATATCTTGTCACACAAAGATGTGTCACATCCTCTACTGCTCATGACTCCTTCTTATAAGAATCCTTTAAACCCCCATGAAATAAAAAGGAGAAAGCAAATGCCAAAGTTAAATCCTTTAACTGCTTGATGACACTATAGCACAATTAAGTTATGGTGGGGACTGGAACTCTCTGCAGAGGCTCTTGTTGGAGAAAGTCTCTTCAGAGTCTGTAGAATTGTACCAAAGAGAAAGTACAAAATGTATCATCGATTTGGGGGTAGAACATTACAGATGATTCTGTTATTCGGTAACTATATGGACATTTATAGTGCCATAATCTGTCTCTGGAAGGATGGATCAGAAACATAGTGATCAAATCTCTAAAAAGGAAAACCATAACAGCTTATCCCCACACCTATATAAGCCACCCATATGATTCAGAGGAGGAATGTTTATTATGGTTAGAGCTCAATTTGAATACATACTTACGGTTTACTTTAGTGATCAAAACCTATAGCACAATTTTTAATGTGCTCTCAAAGAGAGCATAAAATATTTACTAGATTATTAATCCAATTCAATAAGTACCAGGAGCATTCCAAATACTGAATGGTAGACCTTATATAAGTCTCTATAACTTTGCTGTTATTGCTGTATTTAATTTTTCTAAAAAGACAAACAAGATGCTCCAGAATTTGCAGATATAGAATTTGATTTCTTTAGGGTTATTCTTAGGCTCAAATTTTTCCAGAACATTTCTTGATAATGAACATCTCTGATGAAAGAGAATTAAAACCATGAGCCTATCTCCTGAATTCTTTTTCATTGGTTTTGAAATGAAAATAAAATAAACAAAAGAAAAAAACCACAAATCAATGTAAGGGTCTAACAATTGTCTTCACCTGATGTGTTTTACAAAATATACTAGATTTTCTACTACTCGTCTTAGAGAGGAAAATTATCAGAAGCCACTTCTAAGTTTAGCATAATAAAGGCATACATGAAATAGTTTTAAAAGAATGTGAAAATAAACGCAATAGTTAAAAGAGAAACCTGAGACCGAGATCTTTATCAGTTTTCACATTTAGCTTACCTTGTGAGAAGTCGGAATTCCTAACTTTAGTCTTGTCTGCAGTTGATCCCAAACTTAGCCCTGATGGTGAGTTTCTTTCCGTGTTTTTATAGTCTCAGTTCTCCTTCACTTGCTCCAACCCCTGTCGTTGCCTTTTCTTACATCAGTTATACAAATTTTCCACGGAACATTTCCCTAACACACATTCTCTCTCTCTCTCTCTCTCTCTCTCTCTCTCTCTCTCTCTCTCTCTCTCTCTCTCTCTCTCTCTCTCTCTCTCTCTCTCTCTCTCTCTCCCTTCTCTTTTGCCCACCCTCCTCCTTGGTCCCTCCTTTCTTTCCAGTCTCTCCCCCCTACTGTCCCTCTCCTCGTTTCTTTTCCTTTACACATTTGCACTATCTATCTATTCTGCTTTGATTGGAGCTGCTTAACTCTGGAAAACTTAACTACACACTTAGCTTCGTGTTCAGCTTCAGATTCATCATCACTACCAGAGTTTTTAGTCCAGCTTTGAGTGTTAAACTTTGCATTGGGGAAATTAAATACACAAAGATCTGTGAAAGTCACCAGGGCATTTTCCAGCAAGATTTAAAAGATTTTAATCAAACACAAGCTGTATTATTGGTGCAGTCTGGGACCCTTATATTACATGATCATCTACAGATATAATGGGGAATTTGAACCTCAGGTGCACTGTGGTGTGTCAGTGAAACAGACAGGAACTTCTTAATTGACATAGTTATAATAGGAAACCTGTCACTAATAAGTGTATAAATACTACACTCTGACATGTGGCTATAGATGCAGAGGTATAGACTCCTTACCTTGATCTTTGTACCCTTTATTTTAATTTTGTTTCAATCAAAACTTTCCTTTTTCTTTATGAAAGTTTCCTTTATCTTCATCTCTTGGAAATTGCATTTTGCTGCATATGGACATTATTAAAAACAAATGATTACATTTATAGGTACATACTATGTTAGTAGATCATCATGGGCTTGTTTTATTCACCGTTGGTCTCCATTTATCAATTTCCACAAAGGGTCAAAAAATACACTTACTTAACGAGGACACACAGCTATGGGCTCTGTGCAAGCTAGATTACAAATGAAGATTTTATTTCCACATCCAGGTCTTTGCCCATGATTGCATTCTGCCTATGAGACTCTAAAGCAGACTATATTTTTGCCCCAAATAGAAATAAATTTGCTCTTTTTGGTTTTGCTTAAAAGCCATTTAAAATACTATTTACTAGCATGGGAACTATTGCATGGTTAATTTGGAGTTACACAGGCAAACTGACAAGAGCACACTGAATTGGTAGGACAGTAAAATGCTTCGTCTTTATGAACGGCTTCCAGGGACAACATATGTCTTAACAAGCCTGAAAACAGAGCAGTGGGCAGCAGTGCTTCACAAGTCAAGATAAAAATACAACCTAATTGTGGAACCTTGTTTAGATATTACAGACATTAAACAATCCTGTTAAGCTTGAATCCACATGATGGACAACTCTCAATATAGTTTTAATGGATGCATCATGATGTACCACAGCCAGGATCTATGACGTCCCACCCATCAAAGCATTCTGACAAGTGATATCTACAGCTGATTTATTTCATATATGTCCTTGTTACACAGTCCAAAGATTCCAGCCTATTTGTGGATTTTGCTGACCTAATTAAAAAATTTGACTTAACTGTTCTGAAGCAGAAAAAATAGCAGCAGTTTATTCTAGGAACACAGTCGTGGTCCATTTAAGTCACTTATACAGGCTTCTGTACATTGCTAACTTCTGTGAGAATTGCTTTTGTGCTTACATTATCTTGCAAAAGAAAGGAGAGAGGGAACATGTGAAGATGTATAAAGATGAAGAAATTAGGCACCAGTGATAGATGGGGAAAAATTCATACAATAAAAGAGAAAATGTTATTGAAAGCTTTTCAGTGAGCAGATAGATCCTTACTTCATTCAGATAACAGTCTTGTCAACGAGGTATTATTCACAAGTAACTGCATTCATATAGCTTGAATGTGATGTGTTCAAGAATTGGCTATTGCTATTTTTATCAAATGGGATTCTGGCAGTAAGGAGAAGGCACATTCAAACTGAGAAAATGAACAATAATGTAATTTGAACAGTGTGTAGAAATTAGAAAGGATAGTCACTAAGTGATCCACTAAAAGACAAACAACCCAGTCCCAAAGGACTGTGTTATTAATTATAGGGACCCCAAAACAGAACAATCCAGGTAGAGACAGCTTGCTGTAGTCTTTCATGTAAACAAAAACCAAAAACCAAAGACATATTAAATGCAGTATTATTTGCAATTGGCAATTATGAAATCAGTGAATAATAGATAAACCCAATATAGTATTATAGACAATTGAGTATTATTTAGACATAGAGAAGACTGAAGTCATATTATTGCATGAGCATGGGTGGAACTGGTAACCATGGCAATAAGTGAAATGAGCCAAACTTGGACATCCCTTGTCCCTGTCTATATGTAAAGTGCAGAAAAATGACATGATAGTAGAAGTGGAGCTCTTAAGGAAGATGAAGGGGATCACTGAGAGGGGAGGAAGGATACAAGAGAAAAATTATATGATTGGGACATATTATATTCATACATGCAAATATCACAACAAAACAATTACTTTTTATGATTACCATACCCTAATTGAAAGAAAAAATCTGCTAAAATAAATGCAGATTAAGTGTAGGTCATTTGGCTAGTGTT
Source organism: Mesocricetus auratus (assembly GCF_017639785.1). NCBI lineage: Eukaryota > Metazoa > Chordata > Mammalia > Rodentia > Cricetidae > Mesocricetus > Mesocricetus auratus. Next base: position 63,397,283 of record NW_024429192.1, read on the forward strand.
TATAAAATCTTTATTTGATCGCCAGGAATTCAAAAACAAAACAAAACAAACATCAAATATCATTGTAAAAGGAACAAAACCCAGCAAAGCCTGTGAAGATCTATCTCCAGGGAAGGGAACGTACACAATAACCATGAAAATTCCATCCTACCTTCCAGTTACTTTTGTTGCCCAATTTCCCTTCTTTGGTGAAATTCAACTGGGAAGAAGACACACAGAAAAAAGGTAAGAGACTGAGGAGGAGTAGAAGGGGAGGGGAGTAGATGGGGAATGAGGGTGGGGCACCAGGAGGAAAGGAGGTAGGGAAAATGTGGTCAGTATATAAAATAAATTTATAAAAAGAGACACAACGCACTAACAGAGACAGGAAGGATCCCTGCCAAGGCAGACATGCTTACAATTGCCATCTTCATCCATTTTGCCCTCTGATTCATCCTGCTTTGTCAAGTGAGGTTTGTTGAAGTATAGTTATATACACAAATCTCACAATTCAATGAGTTTTGACAAATGCAAATATGACTAGGCCTTTAATAAAAGATACAGGACCATTCTACTTCCCATCAAAATTCCCAGATGTCCCCTTTCCAGTCAACATCTATGTCCATCTCCACTCCTGGACCCCTCCAATCTGACTGCTGCCCTGAAAGTGTGCCTTTCTTAGAGGCATTCCAAAGATGTGGTTCTATTTTCTGGTTTCTTTCACGTAGAACAATACTTTAAGGGATATATCCATGTTGTTGAGAATTTCTCATTTTTTCCTTTACTATTGAGATGGTTTTCTTTTTTAATTTACATGGTGAATTCTACCTTTGTTTCCAGAGAAGAGCTTCACTTCTTTATGATATGTTGCCATCTTTCTGTTGCCTGTTGTGCATGCTCCTTTTAAAAAAACTTTCTTTCTGTATATTGCTTTTATTATGTTCAGGTATGTTCCTGTTATCCCTGATTTCTCTGGGACCTTTATCATGAAGGGGTGTTGGATTTTGTTAAAGGCTTTTTCAGCATCTAGTGAGATGATCATGTGGTTTGTCTTTCGCAGATTGTTAATATGGTGGATTACATTGATAGATTTTCTAATGTTGAACCATCCCTGCATTCCTGGGATGAAGCTTACTTGATCATGGTGGATGATTTTTCTGATGTGTTTTTGAATCTGATTTGCTAGTATTTTATTGAGTATTTTTGCATTGATGTTCATGAGGGAAATTGATCTATAGTTCTCTTTCTTAGTTATGTCGTTGTGTAGCTTGGGTACCAAGGTAATTGTAGCCTCGTAAAAAGAGTTTGGCAGTGAGCCTCCCGCTTCTATTGTGTGGAATACTTTGAGAAGTATTGGAATTAGCTATTCTTTGAATTTCTGTTAGAATTCTGCACTGAAGCCATCTGGCCCTGGGCTTTTTTTGGTTGGGGGAATTTTGATGACTGCTTCTATTTCATTTAAGGTTATAGATCTGCTTAGATTGTTTTTCCGTTCTTGACTGAGATTTGGCAAGTTATATCTATCCAGGAAATTGTCCATTTCCTTTAAATTTTCAAATTTTGTGGAGTACAGATTTTCAAAGTATACCCTGATGATTCTCTGGATTTCCTTCTTGTCCATTGTTATGTCCCCCTTTTCATTTCTGATTTTGTTAATTAGCATGCTCTGTCTGTGTCTTTTGGTTAGAAAAGAAATTCACTAAACCCACATCTGACAAGGGCTGATATCCAAAATTTACAAAGAACTCAAGAAGCAAGTCTCCAAAACACCAAAGGATCCAATTAAAAATTGGGCTACAGAACTAAATAGAGAATTCTCAATAGGGGTGTCTAAAATGGCTGAGAGACACTTGAGAAAGTGCTCACCATCCTTAGCCATCAGGGAAATGCAAATCAAACAACTATGAGATACCATCTTACTCCTGTCAGAATGGCTAAAATCAAAAACACCAATGACAATTTATGCTGGAGAGGATGTGGAGAGAGGGGAACACTACTCCACTGCTGGTGGGAGTGCCAACTCATACAGCCATTTTGGAAATCAGTATGAAGATTCCTCAGAAAAATGGAAATAAGCCTACCACAAGACCCAGCAACTCCACTCTTAGGCATATATCCAAAAGATGAAAATTCATACAACAAGGGCAGCTGCTCCACTATGTTCACAGTAGCATTATTTGTTATAGCCAGAACCTGGAAGCAACCTAGATTCCCCTTTACTGAAGAGTGGATAGAGAAAATGTGGTACATTTACAAAATGGAGTACTACTCAGTAGGAAAATAACAATGGAATTTTGAAATTCCTAGGTAAATGAAAGGCACTAGAAGAAACCATCCTGAGTGAGGTAACCCAGTCACAAAAAGACAAACATGGTATGTACTCTCTCATATATGGATTTTAGACATGGATCAGGATAGTACTAGTCTGCACTTCAACTGACAGAGAGTCTGGGAAACAGGAACGAGCCTAAGAGAGATATGCATGGTACCCCAGAGAAGAGGAGTAAGGCAAGATCTTCTGAACAAACTGGGAACACGGTGAAGGGTGGGGGGTGGGAGCTGGGAAAAGAGAAGTGGAGAAGAGGAAGAGAGAGTAGGTCATGGGGAAACAGGAAGGTTGAGCCCCCCACTCAGGTAGAATAGGGGGAGAACAGGATGAAAAATACCATAAAAGAGGGAGGCATAGGTTAGAAGACAGATCTGGCACCAGTGAGACCTCTAGTGATCTAAAGGAATGACACCAACTGGCAAGCTAAGCAGTAGTGGAGAGACCACCTAAAATGCCCATTCCTGATAATGAACTTGAAATCTACACTATATGCCATCCTAGAACTTTCATCCGGTGACTGATGGAAGCAGAGGCAAACACCCACAGTTGATCACTGAACTGAGCCCATGGAGACCAGTGACAGAGAGAGAGGAGCGATGAGCAAATTGGCAAAGAATTGGCTGGCAAAACCAGCAGAGACAGCTGATATGAACAAGGGGGAGCTCTTGGACTCTAGACTGACAGCTGGGAGGCCAGGATGGGACTGATCCAGACCCCCTGAGTGTGAGAGTAAGTTAGGAGGTCTGGGAACCTATAGGGCTCTGGGCAGTAGATCAGTGTTTATCCCTGGCATACAAATGGACTTCGTGTGTCCATAACACAAGGAGGGATGCTCTCTCAGCCTGGACTCTTAGGGGAGCGCCTGGACCCTCCCCTGAGTGAAACAACAGACTCTGGATATCCCCTATGTGGAAGGAAGTAGGGATAGGGTGGAAGGCTGGGGGGGCTGGAGGAGGGGTTGCGAGAGGAGAGGAGGGAGAGGGAACTGGGATTGACATGTGAAGCAAGCTATTTAAAATTAAGGTAATAAAAAACCTTTCTATTTATTCTTTGTGTGTTTCACATCATGCGTCTTGATCCCATTTATTTCTCTGTTCATTTTTATCTGCCCTCTGCGTTTGTAACACCCACCCCCAAATAACTAATATTAAAAAGAAAAAGGAAAAAAGGAAAAATCTCATTATGGAAGCTGTAGCATGACATTGAGTAATTCCCTTTCGTCCATATACCTTTACTTGTAGGTATTCATTACAAAGAGTCATTGGCCTTGTTCAAGGCCTCTGGTTTCTGCTACACTGTGATGCTGGGCCCTCACTGGGACTCCTCTTGATTGTCCTTTTGTTGTTCTGTGTTGTAGAGATTGCACAGGAACAGGCCCTTCACATGCTCTCGCAGATCATAGATAGGGTAGATGTTGGGATGCATCAACTCATAACCCTTTTTCTGGGCCTGGGTAGCTAGTTGCAGGGTCATCAGCCTACTAGCTCCTCCTTCCCCACATCCCAACCAGGACATTCTTACACTGATGAGCAATGGGTGGGGCCTGCTCCCAGGGTTACTGCAGCTGGACAGCTCTCTTCTGCTCTTAGGACTTCAGAGCCATCTCTTCCACCTACCTGGAGAGGAAAAGGAGGGACATGTTTTTTTTTTTTATTCACAAAGGGCATAGGGAGGCCTATTACTTTTTTATAGTATATTTCAAAGTTTGATGTCATTGTGATACTTGCCTTAGTAATGATTGAGGAAAGTTACAGTCTCACCTACTATTTGAAATGCTTGAGGATATTTATATTATCTCTTTCTTCAAATTTTAGAAAATCCAACTGCAAACAATTATAAAATTCAACAGTAAATCCTCTTAGCCACTTTTTTCTTTGAGGGAAAATTTTACTAGACTTTCAAATCCTTTAATTTAGGATAATTCTTCATATAGTTTTCCTAGGACACTGTCACAGTGTTGCCGTTGATATACATCAATTACATTAATCATCAAGTTATTGCTTTTCATGCAGTTACTTCTTTTCTTTTGTTATCTGTGGGACTATTTTAATGTAACCATTTTCTTCCTGAATCTAACATTATTTTACTCGTTCTTTTGTCTTGATTATACCATCTGGATTTGTGTCCTTATTTATTTATATAATTAACTTTGGGTGTCACTAGTTTTTCTCTTCTATTTCGTCATTTAATTAGATGATATCTGCTTTATGTCATTACTTCCTTTTTCTATGCAGATTTAACTTGAGTCTTGGAGAAGGTATTAGATCCCCTGGAACTCAAGTAACAGGCAGTAGAAAGTTGACCAACAACTGATGAGGCACAAATTCAGATTCTCTGCAAAAGCATTATGTGCTCTATAGTAATGAACCACATGTCTGAAGTCCCATTTTATAATTTAAAGATGATAATATTACACTTTACTTCATCTCTATAAGCTTACTTCAAATATTAGCTATTTTCTCCATATGTATTCCATAGGATATATTCATTAATATCTCACATATCGTTTCCAGTATTGTTATACATTTCAATTTTGCATGCTCTGGCCTCACAATTACAATTATTTTAAAACACTTCATCTTATTTAGTGTGTATGCATGCGAGTGCACCCATGAATGTTTTATAGTTTTCCTCTCTGCCTTCTCTTACATTCTTTCTGTTCCCTCTTCTGCAATGTTCCCTGTATGTCAAAAAGCATGATACAGATGTTCCATGCAGAACATAGCACTCAACTTAACTATCAACACTTTGATCAGTTATAAATATTTTTATACCCACTACCCACCACAAATAGAAGCTTCTGTGATCAAGGCTGAGAGAAGGCCTAGCCTTTCAAAATGTGCATGAATATTTAAAAGGCATTTAGGTAGTGTGCTGCTTAGTAAAACATCTATTGTAGATTCCTTCCGAGGACCTGTGACATGCCTAGGAATACCACATTGGGTATTAGTTATCTCACATAGGGCAGGACTACAGAGGCAAGCAGAGGGACACACAAGTAGGAAAAGAAGGTGAATTATTTATTTGCAATATATATAATAATATATTGAAGATACGCTAGAAAACTTCTAGAAACAAACAACCATGTCAGCAAATTGTCAGGGAAAAAAGTCAATCCACAAAAATCAGTAGTCTTTTGTATACCATGAGCAAACACACTGAAAAAAAAAGATCATGGACAAACATCCATTTACAATAGCATCAAATACAATAAAACATAGAAGAGATCAAGAAAGACACTAGAAAACGGAAAACATCCCATATCCATGGATTGGTAGAATTAACATTTTGAAAATGACCATCTACCAAGAGCAATTTATATATTCAAGGCCACCAAAATGAAAACACCTATAGCATTTTCACATCAAAACAGAAGAGACTCTGGGTAGTTAAAGAAAGCATGAGTGAAAAAAATACTGTAGAAATTACTGCTGCAAACTTCAAGTTGTATTATAGAGCCACAGCAATTAAAGCACAGGAGTACTGGCACAAAACAGACATGTAGATCAATTAAATAGAAGACACAAACACAAGTACTTGTGACTACAGCCATCTGATATTGACAAAGCGGCAAAAAAAATAGACACCAGAGAAAAGATAGCATCTTCAGCAACTGGACCTAGGAAAACTGGATGTCTATGTGCAGAAGGATGAAATTAGTCCTCCATCTGTCACCCTACACAAAAATTAGATCCAAGTGCAGCAGAGACCCTCAAAGTGAAATCTGAAAGATTAAAACTGTATGAAGAATATATAGGAGTTACCCTGCAACACATAAGTGAAAAAAAAACTCTCTTTACTGGACTCCCTTTGCTCTGGAGTTAAGGCCAGAGGTGAATAACTCTTAAAACTAAAACCATGTCTGTACAGTTAAGCAAACAATCAGTGAAAATACACCTCACATAATGCAGAGGAGATCTAGTTATGGCCCCAACAGAACATTCCTATCAAGAAAGTACAAATCACTAAACAAACAAATAGATAAGGACACAAGTTACCCCGCTTTAAAAAATGTGCAAGGGATCTTACCTGATAGTCCTCAATAAGAGAACTAAATATGGCTGATAAATACGTCAAAAAGTATTCATCATCCTTAGCAAATGGGGCAATGCAAATTAACACAAATTTGAGATTTAATCTCACCCCAGTTAGAATGATTAATATCAACAACACATATGAAAACAATTGCTGGTAAGGGCATGGAGGAAGAGGAAATCTCATTCACTGTTGAAGGAATAAATATCAGTGCAATCATTCTGGAAATCACTATGGCGAATCATCAAGGAAAATAAAAACAAATCTACCATCAAACTGAGCTATTCGTTCGTTGACATATCCTTAGAGGACTCAGCATCATACTCAACAGAGCTTGCTTAGCTATGTTCATTACCATCTTACTCACAATAGCCAGGAAGTGGAAACAGTCTAACTATCACTCAACTGATGAGTAGATAATGAAAATATACACATACACTGCTGCAAGGTAAAATGAAATCATGAGATTTGCAGGTAAATTAGGCTGACCTAGGGAAAAATTACATATTGCATGAGGTTACCCAAACCCAGAGACAATGTCACATGTTCTCTTTCATCTACAGACTAGTTTCAAATCATCAGATTTGTGTACATAATATTCTAACATAATGGAGCAGTGACCATAAGCACCATTGTGCAGATGAGGAATTGTCTCATTTTCTATGTTTCCAAGTCTTTATTTGTGAAATAAGCAGTATTTTCTTTCATCCCCTAGGCTTCCCATGAAGTTCAAGTCTCCTTTCTTACTAGGTCAGGCAGCTGCTTACTTGACAATAACTGGACAATATGTGAGTGAGAGATCTTGGAACACTCAGATCTAAATGGGATGTTCCCATCAATTCCCTCTCTCCATGGCTCAGGGAACTGAGCCAAAGAGGAGGCAGAATGCTTGTAATATTCAGAGGGGTTGCAGAACACCAAAGAAACAAGACCTTCTAAATCAACAGGAACAGCACATAGATGAGCTCCCAGAGACTATGGCAGCCTTGCCTGCACAGGGTCAATACAAGTTGGGATCCCAGTGATGAGAAAGTAAGTGGACACATGTCCACATCCATAAGGCAGAAGCTATCTCCAATTGATAAATACAAGGGAAAATGAGTTTTATCCAACAGTTTCACTGGATGTACAAACCACACTTAAGGCCAGGTCCCATGTCCACAAAATGATCCAGTAGCAGTTTTGGAGGTTCTGTGTCTCCTAACGCCTTTGTTAGCCCTTCTCACGTTTTTTTGTCATTTAAATCCTTGAAGTACATAATATGGTTTCTGGCTTTTTATGGGATGTCTCAAAACAATGAAAATTGAAGTTTCTATACTGTAGGATTAAATTAATGCATAAACAGATATTTAGAAAGCATTCACGTAACCCATTCCTCATCTAGCAAGCATTTACAATGTGTATGAGAATTTCCGAGTTCATGGAGAATGCTCAGCTGGTGAAGTGCTTGTCATGAGAGCATGAAGCCAGGCTAACAGTCTCTCTTTCCATGTAATCAACATACTTCTAGCTCTTGTATTCAGGAGATGGAGACAGGTGAATTCCTAGGGATCCCTCGTTAGCCAGTTTAGTCTGCATAGTGAGTTCGAGCCCACTGAGATTCTGCATCTTAAAAACCAAGCCACATGACTGGAAGATGAAGGGGGGCATTGCTGAATTTGCCAGTAACCTGAGAACTACGCATGAGGTAGACAAAAAGGGATCTTGGAGCAAGTCTGGCTGAAGCAGCTAGCTTCTACACCAGTGAGGGTATCTATCTTAAGGCATGAGAGGGAATATTATTGGAACATACCCTATTTCCTCTGGTTTCTGCGTGAACAATCACCTGTTCATGTACCAGCACACTCACATAGCTGCAACACACACGCACGCACACACACACACACATGTGCACACGCACACACACATGCATGCACACACACAGTCACAGTGGGAGCAGGAAAAAATAAAACTTAGAAATAAGGCCAGCTCTTGAGGAATGATACCTATGACCCTTGACCTCTGGTCTTGATATGCATGTACATTCATACACATGTACATGCAACATGTAGACACATGCACCAATTGAAACATAAACATGCATGTACACAAACAAACAAATGAAAAAGTTTTAACTTCACTAGACAATTGAACTCCCTAATATTAAGTTTCCTAAGTTATTTTTGTCTCATGATTTATTAAAACATAGGTTACTGAAAGAAAATTGCTTACTCGGTTTTATTATCTGTTCTAAATAACTTCATGAGCCTTCATTCCTGAGAACTGTAGAGTCTGGATTAAGGTAAAAGTAGTTCATACAATGGCACATTCCATATTCCAGGTTTCTAAACTTTGAAGTATAGGAGCGATGACAGTACCATCATCATCATTATCTGTCATAATTTTCTTGGATGCCAGCATCTTGCAAGTTCTGTTGTTTTATTATCCTTTTTATCTTGTTTAACCTGGGAGGCAATTATAAGAGGTGTAGGAGAGGGAGAGTCACTTTTTTTCAGGACTGTGAAATTGGAGAGACTGTCCATATATCAGTAGATGGTTTTACATCCACATAGCACTAAGTGGCCTCAGTGTTTCTTCTTTGGTTGTTTTTTTATGAACATATAAATTTGTGCAGGAAGAGCAGTGGGTGGGATAAAGGAGGGATCAGAAAACAGGAGCTAGAGTGAATTAGATCAAAATTTATTATGTGCATAAGCAGGACTCCTAGGGGCTCACAGAGACTTAAACAAAGATCAGGAATCCTATATGGGTCTGAGCTAGGTCTGTGCATATGCTATGGTTGTGTAGCTTAGTGCTCTTGTGGGACTCCTATCAGAGGGTGTTTCTGACTCTTCTACCAGCTCGTGAGAGCCCTTTTCTCCTACTGGGTTGCCCTGTCCAATTTTATTATGAAGATTTGTGCCTTGTCTTATTGTGACTTGTTATATCCTGTTCAGCTGATATCCCTGGGGGCCTTGCTCTTTTCTGAAGGGAAACAGAAGAGTAATGGATCTGGGGGAGAAGGGAGGAGTGGAGGAAGCGGAAATTGTGGCCAGTTGGGATGTATTGTATGAGAGAAGAATAAATAAAAGAAAAAATACATGTCTGTTACTGTTTCCCACAAACTCAAAGTGAGGTGAGTAGGTAACTGTGGTATGAACTGTTTGTATGACTTCTCAGCCATCGTCTCTAATAAAGGTAGGGTTAGAGTTGATTGTGTTCCTAAGTCAACTTTAATTCTGTGCTAAATATCTCCTCAATTTTAATCAATCTTTTTCTGGGAGAGAACAAGTTATCTCTTTTTTTATTCTTCTGATTATTTTAAAGAATCTCTCAGTTAGAGTGGGGGAAAACAAACAAAACACACAAAAAAGCACGAATATCTTCTGACCACGGACCTAAATTGCTTTTGTAGGAACAGCACTGGTTAAAGAAGGGAAGAAGCCTGATATCCTCCGCATTAGCCTCTGCCCACCAACTCAAAAACCCTGGGAGAAAGTTCTCTCCAGAATTTTGAAGTGCAATTGTTGTAGACATATTGTAGTACTCTGAAGGAGTTTGTGAGAAATACACAAGTGTCTCAAAACTAAAACTATTCACTTATAAACTGCTATATCTATTTAATGAGCCCAGTCATTTTAGTTGATTTGTAAAACATTGTTTCTGTGACTAAACATAAACACATATGCTTACATTCAAAGGCCCTGAAAGATTTAAATGTGAAAACCACCTTCTGGTCCAACATCCGATTAAACCACCCTAAAGTAGCTGCCACTTTCTCAAAATCCCCATGTTCTCTTCTGTTACAAACCATTCCCCGGGATTCTGTCATGACATCCAATTAAGCCACCACAAAGTAACTGTCGCTTTCTCAAAAACTCTATATTCTCTTCTGTAACAAACCATCCCGGGCTTCAGAAGGTTTCCTTTCTGATGGATTTACATCTGCTGTAAAGGGGAGATTTGCTTCTAGGGTTCCTGCTAACAGAGCAGGTAGACGGAGATGACCTGTCAGGTTCTCAGCTTCAAGTGTGTGTGTGTGTGTTGTCATTGCAGCTATTTCAGTCCGTGTCTCTGCCAGGTCAGGAGACATGCTGTTTCCCTCCATGCATGCTACAGATATAAAACTCACTCTGGCTTGTGTGTGGCCATGGGAACACCTTTTTGCCACCTTGGGAATAACTAGTTCTTTTTGTTTCTGTTGTAGTCTTCACTTTTCACTTCCATTTTTTGATCGCTCAGATATGATTCCTTCCTTCCCATCACCAGCTCTCATTACCTTAATGCTTGGACTAAGGGTTCAATTTTGTGATTACTATTAGATTTTAATATTTTGTGAATGAATTATGGCCTCTGTCCACTATGTTCAGGTCACCAAGATGAATGTCTGACTTCTGATCTCCACACTAGCTTTATAGGACAAGCCCTAAGTGGCACCGAGTCACTTATCCTCTACTTGGTGAAGGGATGGGAAGTGTGTTTTTCTTTCATCAGCATGGAATGGAGTAGTTGACATGATCAGAGAACTGAGGTTGTAAAGATGAGTTTCTGTGGGAGTGGATGAAGAGAAAAGTGCTTCCTCCTGGTATCACCAGCCTTGCCTCGTCTCTGACTAGTAGTAAGCCAATGATAAGTTTTATTTTATTTGAACTGAGGGTATGTTTTTACCATTTCAAATCCAGTATTACATGGACTATTCTTGAGGCTTTGGCTAGGAGCTCTTGCTCATAATTGCTAAAATATTCTTAGCTTCATAATTAATGTATCAAATATAGTGGCTTCTGTTTGAAAATAGACCACTGGTTAATTGTCGTAGCAACCTTAATATAGCACATGATGAAAATCCACAGTAAGCAAGTGACCCAATCTTTCTTTGACCAACCAGTTCCTCCTCACTTGTCAAATTTAGTTCTTTTTGGCTAGTGATTTTTCCCATATACTGTGCTCCAGCACACACACACACACACACACACACACACACACACACACACACACACACACACACACTAATACACACACAAAACAAAAAAAGCAAAAACAAATAAACAGCCAAACAAAAACAAAAATGACTTTGAACAAATTTACCATACAAAGTTGTCAGCCATATTTATCTTGCAGTATTATAAGGATAATTAAGTCCAATAATTTATATAAATGAATACACATGTATAACATATTCAGTAAATAGTGACTATCATCACAGTTTCATCCGTAATTATACATTAGAAAATTGTGCCACTGTGACATAATTATTTTCCTTATCAATTTTTCAGTTGAGGAATTGATAGTGAAATACTTCTAAATGTTCTCCTCCATTTCACGCATCTAGTCCAGCATCATATCATCTTGACCTTTGAGGAAATGGTTCTCTCCTTCTTAAGTAGCTCCACAATGGAGAGAAGGAGCTCAATGCTAACATAGAGCTTGACTGTAATGCAAGCAAAAATACTCATTTGGTGTAAGTTCTGGAAGACAGACAAGTCTCAGAAGCTCCTTAAAATATCAGCAAGAATGAATTCTGCATTGCATATCTATAAATGTCTTCTGTCTCAGCCAAGGAATGAGTTAAACAGCCAGATCGAACTCTTTGAACAAACCATTGCAACAAAAATGTGAATGACTTTACAATAACAAAAATCTCTGAGTATCTGAAGTTCATCGATGGCCCTGGAGAGAGCACAGATGAGGTAACATCTAGGAGATACCGTTGCTTATTTTATGGATGACATTTATCCCTCCAAGTTGATTTCATAACTGGACTCAACAGTTATAGAGATGGAAAGAGAACATGCCATGCCATGTGTATTCTCAGAGAGAAGAGGAAAAATAAGTAAGTTATTATAGCAAACATAATAAGTGCTGTGAGTCCCCAGGACAGCAGGAAGTCATAGCTGATTCAGCGCAAGGGCCTCATCAAGGTTCCACAATAAAGAGAAACCTAAGTTCAGACTTAAAGAAAATGAAATACCATGTGCAAACACTACGTAAGGTGTTCTCAGAAGAAACTGTGCATCTTAGGTAAGTAGATATGCACTGGGATCAGGGAATAAAACAATGGAGGACATAATCTTGGAAATGGAAAAACAAAAACTTTGCTTTCTTAACAAGTGAATGATTAAAAAATGCCATATGTTTAAGATTATTGTATGTCTCTTACTGTCCTTAAATTAACTTTCCCACTCCAGTTTATGATTAGATCATTTTATTGTGAATTGAGAATTTTAAACTGACAGATTAAAAATGAAGGGTTAGATACCACCTGCTTATTTTCTTTGAGCTATCCACTGAACTCCCTTCTGAAGTAGGAAAATAGAGAATTGTGAGCTACACACAGTTAGAAAACCCAAAACTTCAGCAACTAGGAAAGGCATTTGCTCACTGGCATCGGGACACTGAGGATGGACTCTCATATTACTGACGTGTCAGGGTTTTTAACAGATGTTATTGAGACAGCACAATAGTGCAGGGAGATGTGTAAACTGAGAGTATAATCACTGAGGACAGAGCTGGCAATTTGACCTTGCTGAAATCATTGGATGGCCCTCTAATTTATCACATGACCTAATGGTTACCTCTGTTGTATGGTTTTAAGATCTGAGTTCTTGATGATTTCCCTCACTTTTTTTGTTTTCACAAAGAGGATAATGATTTGTAAACTGACTCTTCATGTCCTAAACCACTGAGTATTTTAAAAATTAGTTTCCATGAACTAGAAGTGGTTTCAAAGGACGTCTTGGCTCAAGTGACTTCTGCTTAAGGATGTTGACTGCCAGGATATCCATTCAAAGAAAGATGGTGATTTCTGAATTATTCTATTTTTACTTTGATATTCTCACTGTAGCTGTACAATTTTCTCCATGCTGCTTCCCATAAGCTCCCTTCTGTTTGTCCTCAGGATATGTTACCATTGGCAACTGTATTTCTGGCCCTTGTAACTCCATCAACCACCAACTCTTAGTAGGGAGTTGGAAAGTTTTCCAAATGTGAGAGTTTAGGGAAATATTCCATACATAATTGTGGATGTAATCTTTAGTGTTCTTAATGACCATAATAATTTAAAAAAGGGAAAATAAAGAAAATAAATTATTTATTATAATGATAAATCAAGGCAAAATGAATAACCCTTGATAATGTGGCCAAGTTTGCCTGATCATTGTTTAATTCATAGTAATGATGATGTTGACTATGATTGTGTGTGTGTGTGTGTGTGTGTGTGTGTGTGTAAGTATGCTTTTGTGCACATGTGCAAGAAGAGGATAGGCTTCTGGAGTTGTTCTCTTTTTCCCTATGGGTTCCAGGGATCAAATTCAGGACCTCAAGATTCTTGAGAAGTACTTTTACTTGAGAAACCATTTCACTCCAGTTCATGCCTTTGACTTATTCATTTATTTCATATCTATGCAAGCTTGAAAATTAAAATTAGTTAAAAGCTTATTTGTACTAGAGCTCTGTTAGTGATTAGACATGATTATAAAATTAGAAAACTGGCAGTTAAAGAGATAAATGCATGGAAAATGCTTTTTTACAAAAATAAAGGTACTGGAAAATCCATAAGAAGCAGTAATAAATCTCCATTTCATTGCAATGGGAAGCAAACATAACTTTTATGTTTTAGGGATTACCCATTCTTACCATCATCAGTTATGAGATGTTTTAATTGAGACTGTGCATGTAGTTTTAGAAGACAGGACTTACTTAACATCTTCACGTGAGAGATAGAAAGATTTATGGGAAAGAATTCCAAGAGTTGAGTAGATGGATGGATCAGTAGAAGTGGGATAACTTAGTTGTCCATACTTTTTGTTGAGGGTGGGGATTGGGACAGTGTCTTTCTGGTTAGTGTAACACTGAGTGGTTGGTAACTCACCATGCAGATGATGTCATCCCAGAACTTCCTAAGGTTACAGGCACCCTTACTTTGTTTCTCTCTCTCTTTTTTTTGCAGAGATTTTCTCACGTATCTGAAAGGGGAAGAATGTAAAATGAAAGATCTGAGTTTTAACACCTCTATGAGACACCTCTCTATATGGTACAGAACACATGGATAATTCATGCAGAGGTAAACCTAGTACCCAGAGATAGATACTTTCTTGAAATTGGTCAGAGTAAAAGCAGTAGAGAATGTGATATCATAGCATTTATTATGGGCCACTTGCATGACAGCACTGACACTGTGTCGTCTTCTGCCTTGGCATGGGGGGCTGAAGGGGCTTAAAGCAGGCTCTTTTCTTTTGTTTGATCTTTACCTATCACTAAGCAAAGAAAGTTCAGTTTCGTCCTAGGTTTATGCTTTTCCAGAAGAAACCTCATACCAGGAGTTGACACCTTAAAAGAATAGCTCAGACCTCTCTATAGTCTGAGGTTCAGGATGTTTCCTCAGACAATGCTAGGCTGAACTCTTGACAGATCTTGACTCTAGCTATACTTGCTTTCTGGTGGCTTCCTTGCATCCCATGGCAGCGAGGTCTGAGTTTCAGCCTGGGCATCTGGACTTTTGTGCTAACATGAATTTCTGTAGTGTTCAAGGTATCCTAGACAAGAGTAAGGGGTAGAGGGTTCTTTCACTTGTTATCTCTGGAATTTGTCTGAGTTATCTTTGACTTCTTTAAGTAAATAATAGTTCTTCATATTAGCTTTTCTCTGTGTTAGTGTGGGACACAGTTCTGAATCTTATGATCGTACTCTAATAAACATATCTGTTTTCTCTTGTGTTATTCTTCCAAGTAAAAGAATGAGAAATTTGGCATCAAAAATAAAAATAAATTTTTTCTTCCCTGTTAAGTACAATAAAGATTCATTTTAATTTAATTTTGGTGTGTGTGGGAAGCTCAGTGTATGTGACATGTATTGATGAAAAATAATAAGATTCTTATACTAGGCTTGGGAAACCTTTCCTATGAAGATTCAGAGGGCAAATACATCTGGGTTTGCAGGTCATACACCATCTCCATTGCTAAACCAGTAGTAGATAATACAAAAATGAGTGGCAACATACTATTAAAACTTTAATTACAAAAATGTGGATCTGATTAGATTTGTTCTTCAGACTACGGATTGCTAACTCCCACTCCAGACTGTAATCTTATTACAGAGGTGCATGGTAAATACATTTCATCCCAGCATAAGAAACTATTCTATTTAAAGGTATGGATTGCTAGAAACATAAAATTGAATAGACTTCCATGTCAGTCTTAAAAGCTTTCTTCTGGGTCAAGATTGGTAGTCACAATGTTAACATATTCTATCTAATTGCAATTTTTATTTTATATGTATTTCCTTTATTTGTGAATAAATTATATTTACAACATCCTCACATAGTTTAACATGATGATTTTCAAGTTTCTGCTATTTTTCTTCATAATTGGAATTTGAACCTTCTAGATAAATCTTTAGGTTTTAAATTATGTGCTACTCTGTCACCTCCTATCTGTCCTAATATGAATGACAAATTTTATTCTCTAAATTTAATTTTAATGTAAACAGGAAGTATTTACACTTTGCCTCAAAAACCAATGCCATAGGTTGCATGTTATTTTAGATAGTAAAGACAAAATGGAGAGTTAGATTAGAAGCTGCTCCCCCACCATCCCTGCAGCCCTTATGAACATACTAAGGATTTGAGGAAACGGAACAGACACCAGACAGCTGGTACAGACAAAAAGGGCCTAGAAAGTATGGTATAAAGCCAAATGCTTTAGTTGACTCACTATTAACTATTTGTTCAATATTAAATTAGTGGAGGCACTGGACAGTGTGTTGGGGGAAAGAATCTGAGCAGACAGCTGGTGCTATATCTAGTCTGACCACATAATTTGGGCTATTTTTAAAAGAAAGAGACAGATACTTCATTTGTCAATGTCAAATGCCTTCTATCAGCTGGGGAGTAACTTTATTTTGTTAGAGAAAGTTGTGCTTCATCAAACTCCAACTTAAGGGTATAGTTTGTATGTATGTTGTATACATATGTAAAATATGTATGTGTACAATTTTATGATTCTGTCATATTTTCACATTTAAGACACAATATTAGGCACATACAAATAATCATTTTGCATATTTTATATGGATGTTGTGGGATAATATTTTACTCTTTGATATATCCAACTTTATTTCTAGTAATTTTTCTTTATTAAGATTTCTTTCATACTCAGGACTTAAAAGGTTCACTTTAGTATTTGTATATTCTTTCTTTAAACTTTAGTTTCTAGTTTACTATATTTTAATACTTTGATATTTTTTAAAATAGCATACTATTTTTAATATTGTCATGTTTTCTTTCCAACACAATTCAGTTGAAAATATTCACATTTAAAATTATCATGTTGTTATTTATACCCCATGTCATTACTGATATGTGACTCAACTTTAAAAATCTAGGAAATTTAATGTGTAGCTTCCTTTCATTGCAATGTTTTCATATGCTAGTGTCACATAATTCCCTGTGTGTATAACTGTATAGCTAAAAATATAGAAGTGAATATATGTATATATATACATATATTATATATATAAAGGAAGAGAAAGGAAATACTACATGAAAATAAAAAGTTGATATACCTATACTATAATATACACATACATATTTGGTGAGATATTTTTATTAGCAATATTTATTTTTATTCATAGTGATATTTTTTCTTTTGTTTATCATGAAAGTGAAACTAGGTAATTGTTTATAATGGTGTCTTTAGGTCTCTTGTATTCTCTATTCCAAGATAGCTGGTATGCTTCTTCTTTAGATCTTTGTACAGTTCAAATCCCTCCTTTTTCTGTGACTTTGAGATTAAAAGAGGTTTTTACTAACAAGGCTTTCCAAGTCCACAAATTTAATAGCCCTCTATTGTTTATTTCACTGGAAATTTTTATTTTATGATTTGGAAGTTTCTGTATTATTACATTTTGTACTTATTTTCAGTATATTTTATTTTCATAATTTAAAAATCTACATTTTAAATAACTCCTGCCTGCTTCAGTGTTATCTATATGAGACTTTTGCATGTACAGAAGATTTGCGACTCACCCCCGGAGGACTGAGCCACCAGGAGCCTGCTGAGAGAGCTGGTCTACTCCTGCCCACATACAGAGCAGAGGGCAGAGGGCAGAGGGCAGAGAGAGAAGAGGGCAGAGGTGAGCTCCAGGCTTCCATCTTGTTTCTGACTTCCTTCTGCTTGATCTCTCTGGGATCTCCATGCCTGCAGACTGCAGCCAGCTCCACTTGCCCTGGGAGGACCCAGCAACCAGGAGGCTGCTGAGAGAGCAAGTCTACTCCTGTCCCCACTCAGGGCACAGGGCAGATGGCAGAATGTGGAGGGCAGAGCTGCCACCCACCAGGAGAGGGAGTGCCTCAGACCAGTCTGTACCCACTTTGAGACCCATCAGTGTGTTGGACCTGCTTGTACCCACCAGAAGAGAACTTTGGACCCTTACCCACCAGAAAAGGAAGACACCCCACAAGTACCCACTGAAAGAAGGGATGGGAAGATGACAATATAAGAACAAATTCAATGACAGAAAAACGAAATATGATGTCACCAGAGACTAGGGACTGTACACTAGCAAGATCTGAACATCACAACACAGATGAAGCAGAAGAGAATGACCTTAAAAACAACTTCATGTAGTGAAACACACAAAGATAGCTGACCTGATAAGGGGGAGCTCTTGAATCCGAGACTGATGCCTAAGAGGCCAACAGGGGTCTGATCCAGACTCCATGAATGTAGTCTCAATGAGAAGGTCACAGAAATCACTGGGGCCTTAGGTAGTAGATCAGTGTTTATCAGGGTTTATGAATGACCTTTAGGAGCCCATTCCAAATAGAGGGATGCTTTCTCAGCCTGGACACATGGGGAAGGGCCTACGTCCTTCCCTGGATGAAATGACAGACTTTGGAGATGCCCCCAAGAAGGGCCTTGCCCTCCCTGGGGAATGATGTGGGGATTAGGTGGGGGGCTTGGGGGGCTGGTGGAGAGACAAGGGAGGAGGGGTGGGAGAGGGAGCTGGGATTGACATGTGAAGCATTCATATTTCTAATTTAAGTAAAAAATTAATTAAAAATTTAAAAAAACAACTTCATGAAGATGATAGAGACCCTAAAAGAAGAAAAGAGAAAATCCTTTAAAGAAATGGAAGAATGGAAAAACAAAAGACCTATGATAGCCAAAACAACCCTGTTCAACAAGGCAACATCTGGAGGCATCACTATCCCTGACCTCAAGCTCTATTATAGAGCTCTAGTCCTGAAAACAGTTTGGTATTGGCACAAAAATAGACAGGTAGACCAATAGAATAGAATTGAATACCCTGATATTAACCCATACATATATGAACATCTGATCCTTGACAAAGAAGCTAAAAATATACAATGGAAAAATGAAAGCATCTTTAACAAATGGTGCTGGAAAAACTGGATGCTGACATGTAGAAGAATACGGATATGTCTATCACCATATACAAAACTTAATTCCAAATGGATCAAAGACCTCAACATAAATCCAGCCACACTGAACCTCTTAGAACAGAAAGTGGGTGGTACCCTTGAACGAATTGGTACAGGAGACAGATTCCTGAACACAACACTAGTAGCACAGACAGTGAGGTCAACAATTAATAAATGGGACCTCGTGAAACTGAGGAGTTTCTGTAAGGCAAAGGACACAGCAAGAAAAAAGGAAACACCACAGAATGGGAAAAGATATTCACTAACCCCGCATCTGACAGAGGGCTGATTTCCAAAATTTACAAAGAACTCAAGAAGCAAGTCTCCAAAACACCAAAGGATCCAATTAAAAAGTGGGCTACAGAAGTAAATAGAGAATTCTCAATAGAGGAGTCTAAAATGTCTGAGAGACCCTTGAGAAAGTGTTCAATATCATTAGCCATTAGAGAAATACAAATCAAAACAACTCTGGGATACCATCTTACTTCTGTCAGAATGGCTAAAATCAAAAACACCAATGACAATTTATGCTGGAGAGTTTGTGGTGAAAGGGGAACACTCTGCCACTGCTGGTGGGAGTGCCAACTCATGCAGCCACTTTGGAAATCAGTATGGAGATTCCTCAGAAAAATGGAAATAAACCTACCACTAGACATAGCAACTCCACTCTTAGGCATATATCCAAAAGATTCACATTCATACAACAAGGACATCTGTTCCACTATGTTCATAGCAGCATTATTTGTAATAGCCAGAACTTGGAAGCAACCTAGATGACCCTCAACCGAAGAGTGGATAGAGAAAATGTGGTACATTTACACAGTGGACTACTATTCAGCAGAAAGAAACAATGGAATCCTTTAATTTGCAAGCAAATTGACAGAACTAGAAGAAACCATCCTGATCGAGGTAACCCAGTCACAAAAAAAGAAACATGGCATGTACTCTCTCATATATCGATTTTAGATATAGATCTGGGGAGTGCCAGCCTACAATCCCATGACCAGAGAGTCTGGGAAACAGAACCTTCATTCAATGGCTGATGGAAGCAGAGGCAGACTCCCACAGCTAAACACTGAGCTGAACTCAAGAAATCCAGTGACAGAGAGGGAGGACTGATGAGCAAAGGAGTTAAGACTGGATTGGTTTAACCACCAGAAACAGCTGACCTTACAAGGGTTAGCTCTTGAATCCCAGAGTGATGGCTAGGATTTCAGCATGGGACTGATCAAGACCACCTGAATGTGGGTGTCAGTGAGGAGGCCTAGGTAATCTATTGGGCCTTGGGTAGTAGATCAGTATTTATCCCAGGTATACAAATGGACTTTGGGTGTCCATCCAACAATAAGAGATTCACTCTCACCCTGGACTGCCAAGGGAGGGTCTAGGCCCTGCTCTGGATGAAATGACAGACCCCAGATGCACAGCGGGGAGGCTAACATGGGACTGATCTGGACCCCCCCCCCAAATGTGAGTGTCAGTGAGAAGGCCTGGGCAACCTAAGGGGCCTTGAGCAGTGGATCAGTGTCTATCCCTGGAATACAAACAGTCATTGTGTGCCCATAGCACAAAGAGGGATATTCTCTCAGCCTGGACTCTTAGGGGAATGCCTAGACCCTACCCGGAGTGAAATGACAGACACTAGATATCCCCTATGTGGAAGGAATTGGCAATAGGGTGGGAGGCTGGGGGGGGGGGGAAGGGGAGTGCGGGAGGAGGGGAGGGAGAGGGAACTGGGATTGACATGTAAAACAAGCTATTTAAAATTAAAATAAAAAATGATATAAAAAAAGATACAGGCTAACAGAATAGATATGAAGACAGAATCTATCCTGCTGCATACCAGAAACACACCTCAACTTCAAAGACAGTCATTACCTCAGAGAAAAAGGTTTGGTAACATTTTCCAATCAAGTGGTCCCAAGAAAAAAGCTGTTGTAGCTGTCCTAGTATTGAACATATTAGATTTCAAACTAAAATCAATAAAAAGAGATGAAGAAAGTCATTTCATATACATCACAGGAAAAATTCATGAGAATGAAGTCTCAATTCTGAACATCTATCCCCCAAATACAAAGGTGCCCACGTTCATAAAATACACATTACTAAAACTCAAACCACACATAAGATCTCACGCAGTTACAGTGGGAGATTTCAACAACCCTACTCTCACCATTAGACAGGACAACCAGACAGAAACTTAACAAAGAAACATAGGAACTAACACAAGTTTTGACCTAATTGGTTTTAACAGACATCTATAGAACATTCCATCCAAATACAAATGAATATACCATCTTCTAGTACCACATGGGACCTTCTCTAAAATCAGCCACATACTTGGCAACATATCCAAACCTCAACAGGTACAAAAATTGTAATAACCCCTTGTATGTTATCAGATTATGCTTTAAAGTTAGAATTCAACAACAACAAAAATTGCAGAAACCCTACAAACTCATGGAAATTGAACAACACACAATTGTAACCATTCCTGGGTCAAGAAATAATTAAAGAAAGAAATTAAAGACTTCCTAGAATTCAATGAAAATGAAGACACAACATACCCAAACTTATGGGACACTTTCAAAGCAGTTCTAAGAGGAAAGTTCATAGAACCAAGTGCTCATATGAAGAAACTGGAGAATAGTCACACTAGAGAATTAACAGCACAAATGAAATCTCTAGAACAAAAGGAAGAAAATGTACCAAGGAGAAGTAGACACCAGGAAATAACCAAATTGAGGGCTGAAATCAAAAAGGTAGAAACAAAGAAAACAACACAAAGAATCAATGTAACAAAGAGTTGGTTCCTCCAGAAAATCAACAATATAGACAAATCTTTATCTAAAGTAACCAAAAGTCAGAGAGAGAACATGCAAATTAACAAAATCAGGAATGAAAAGGGGGACATAACAATGGACACTGAGGAAATCCAGAGAATCTTCAGGTCATATTTTGAAAAACATGTACTCCACAAAATTGGAAAATTTAAAGGATAGCACTTACCAAAATTAAATCAAGAAAAGATAAGTAATCTAAACAGACCAATAACCCCTAATGAAATAGATGTAGTCATCAAAAGTCTTCCAAACAAAAAAGCCCAGGCTCAGGAGGCTTCAGTGAAGAATTCTACCAGAAATTCAAAGACGAGCTAATTCCAATACTACTCTAAGTGTTCCAAACAATACAAGCAGAAGGTTCGTTGCCAAATTTTTTTTATGAGACTAAAATTATCTTGGTACCCAAGCCACACAAAGACACAGCTAAGAAACATAACTACAGAACAATATCACTCATGAACATTGATGCAAAAAATACTAGCAAACTGCATCCAAGACACATCAGAAAAATCATCTACCATGATCAAGCAGCATTCATCCTAGGGATGCAGATATAGTTCAATATATGAAAATCTATCAATGTAATTAACCAAATAAACTAACTGCAAAAGAAAAAACATATAATCATCTCACTTGATGCTGAAAAAGCCTTTGACAAACTCCAACATCCCTTCATGATAAAGGTCTTGGAGAGAACAGGGATAACATAACAGTAAACCGCTCTCTACATATCTCTTCAATATTGTACTTGAAGCTCTAGCTAGAGCAATAAGACAACAAAAGAAGATCAAGGGGATACAAATTGGAAAGGAAGAAGTCAAATTTTCACTATTTGCAGATGATATGATAGTTTACATAAGTGACCCAAAAAACTCTACACAGGAACTCCTTCAGCAAACTGGCAGGATGCAAGATTAACTCAAAAAAATCAAGAGCCCTAATTTATGCAGATGATAAATGGGCTGAGAAAGAAATCAGAGAAACATTACCTTTTACAATAGCCACAAACAACACAAAATATGTGGGGACAGCGCTAACCAAACAAGTGAAATACCTGTATAGCAAGAATTTTGAGTCTTTAAAGAAAAAAATTAAAGATAATACCAGAAAATGGAAAGACCGCCCATGCTCTTGGATAGGTCAGATCAATGTAGTAAAAATGGCAACCTTGCCAAAAGCAATCTACAGATTCAACGCAATTCCAATCAAATTACTGGCACAATTCTTTACAGACCTAGAAAGAACAATAATCAACTTTATATGGAAAAACAAAAGACCCAGGATAACCAAAACACCCTTGTACAATAAAGAAAATTCCACAGGCATCACCATCCCTGACTCCAAGCTCTATTATAGAGCTATAGTCCTGAAAACAGCTAGGTATTGGCACAAAAATAGACAGATAGACCAATGGAATAGAATTGAAAACCCTGATATTAACCCACTCGCCTACGAACACTTGATTTTTAACAAAGAAGCTAAAATTATACAATGGAAAAAAGATAGCATCTTCAAGAAATTTTGCTGACATTACTGGATATTGGCATATAGAAGACTGCAGATAGATCCATGTCAATCGCCATGCAGAAAACTTAAGTTCAAATGGATCAAGACCTCAACATTAATTCAGCCACGCTGAACCTCTTAGAAGAGTAAGTGGGAGGTACCCTTGAACGAATTGGTGAAAGGACCCTGCTACCTGAACATAACATGAGTAGCACAGAGACTGAGATGGACAATTAATAAATGGGACCTCCTGAAACTGAGAAGCTTCTGTAAGGCAAAGGACACTGTCAACAAGACAAAAATGCAGTCCACAGAATGGGAAAAGATATTCACTAATCCCACATCTGACAGAGGGCTGATCTCCAAAATTCACAAAGAACTCAAGAGACAAGTCTCCAAAACACCAAAGGATACAATTAAAAAGTGGGGTACAGAACTAAATAGAGAATTCTCAGTAGGGGAGACTAAAATGTCTGAGAGACACTTGAGAAAGTGCTCAACATCCCCAGGCATCAGGGAAATACAAATCAAAACAACTCTGAGATACCATCTTACTCTTGTCAGAATGGCTAAAATAAAAAAACACCAATGTTGGAGAGGATGTGGTGAGAAGGGAACACTCCTTCACTGCTGGTGGGAATGCACTTTGGAAATCAGTATGGAGTCTCCTCAGGAAAATGGGAATCAGTCGACCACAAGACACAGCAATTCCACTCTTAGGCATATACCCAAAAGATGCACATTCATACAGCAAGGATGTCTGTTCCACTATGTTCATAACAGCATTATTTGCAATACCCAGAACCTGGAAGCAACCTAGATGCCCCTCAACTGAAGAGTGGATAGAGAAAATGTGGTACACAATGGAGTACTACTCAGCAGAAAAAAACTATGGAATCCTGCAATTTGCAGGCAAATGGATCACACTAGAAGAAACCATCCTAAGTGAGGTAACCCCTTCACAAAAAGACAAACATGGTATGTATTCACTCATATATGGATTTTAGACATGAAACAGGGGAGTGCCAGGCTACTATCCCACTGCCAGAGAGTCTTGGAAACAGGCAGAACCCTCAGAGATATATGGATGGTACCCCATGAGAAGGGGAAAGGGACAGGATCTCCTGAGGGGAGTGCGAGCATGGAGGGAGGTGAGAGGGAGCTGGAAGAAAGAGAGAGAGAGAGAGAAGCAGAGGGGAAAGGGGGACATGGGGGAGCAAGAAGGTTGAGTCAGGGGAGGAATAGAAGAGAACAGGATGAGAGATACCATAATAGAGGGAGCCACTATAGTTTTGAGGAGAGATATGGCACTAGTGAGATTTCCAGAGATCTACAACGTTGATACCAACTGGCAATATAACCAGTAGTGGAGAGACTACCTTAAATGCCCTTCCCTGATAACTTGATTGATGTCTTCCTTGTATGTCATCCTAGAGCCTCCATCTTTTGGCTGATGAAAGCAGAGGCAGACCCTCACAGGTAAACATTGAACTGAACTCCTGGAAAACAGTTGCAGAGAAGGAGGAGGGATGAGCAAAGGGATCAAGACTGGTCTGGTGAAACCCACAGAAACAGCTGACCTAAACAAGGGAGAGCTCATGGACCCCAGACTGATAGCTGAGAGATGAGCATGGGACTGACCCAGACCCCCTGAATGTGGTGTCAGTGAGGAGGCTTCTGCATTCTTTGGGGCCTTGGGCAATAGATCAGTATTTATCCCTGGCATTCAAATGGACTTTGGGAGCCCCTTCCACAGGACAGGATGCTCTCTCAGCCTGGACACTTGGGGGCGAGCCTAGGCCCTGCCCTAGGATGATATGAAAGACTTTGGAGAGCCCCCATGAAGGGCCTCACCCTTCCTGGAGAGTGGAGATGGGATTGGGTGGGGGGATGGGGGCATTGGGTTGGTGGGGGGTGGAAAGGGGGAGGTAGCTGGGATTGACATGTAAAGCAAGCTTGCTTCTAATTTAAATTAAAAAATTTAAAAAGCTAAATAAAACAGATTTGCATACTTTTAAAAATGCTTTCATAATGTGTATAACCATAAATGTATGTTACAAAACTTTATGAATATATCCACATAATTTGGAATTCTACTATGTCAATTTAATATGGTGAGCTTAGAAGTCAGTGGATCTTCATTCTTCAGAAACTGATAAATATGGACAAATTAGCTAATGTGAGGAATCAATCAACCTGTATTGTAGAATCCCAAAATGAATAAGGAAGTCATAAGAGAGAAAGGGGAAGGGAAGAAGGAAATAAAGACAGAGAGACAAAGACAGGAAAGAGAGAAGAGACACAACCACACAACCATACAACCTCACACACACACACACACACACACACACAAACACATACCACACACACCACACAGATGGGGGATTAATAATGGCTGGTATACCATATGGAGAGAAATGTCTGAAGTTTGCTATGTGCAACTTCTGTCTTTCTATCTTCCACAAATGAACAAAAAATTATTTAAATAAAAGTAGAGAGCTGTGCATGTTTTTGTGCATATGATTTTAATTTGATTCATTTTAATTTGATTCATTTTGCTTTTCTGCTGTGATATTTGTCAGTGGACAACAGGAAGGCACTGTGAAAGTCATGTTCCTTCAAAGATTCCATTACACTTTCAAATCTATGTCCTTTTTCCCTTAACTGTTTTACATGCATATATGTATATTCATAATATTTTCAAATATAACTTGCTCAGTTTGTGAAATTTTACATATATGTATATATATATATATATATATATATATATATATATTTAGGGCTGTCCATTTGGTATGGAATAACCACTTGGGTGGCTCTTCCTCGGGGAAGACTATTTCTCTAAGTCTCAGTCTTCCCTAGTTGCCTGTAGTTCTTTGGTAGAGCTGAGCCCATGTGGGCTTTCCCCTGTTTACTTCACCATGTTTAGGAGGTCAAGTTGGCAAGACTTTATGGGTTTAGCTAGTGTTATCTAACCTACTATCTGCATGCAATGAGAAAAACCTTTTCTCTTACTTGAATGGAGTACAGTGAATCACAGTCAGGTTAAAAATCTGTACTCTGTGCTTCACAGGGCAGTTACCAAAGTTAAATGAAGATGTGTATGAAAGTGTTTGGTAAACTATAAAGGATTTTGTGATTATTATTATAGCTATTGTTTGTGAAATTTAGGTGGTTGACAGACAGCTTTATATAACATGTTGCTAGGTAGAAGAACTAAATCCACTACTCAGTATAAAATAATGTCCAACAATTATTGAGTGTTTATTGTCTACATATACAATTGATCCATACTTTCCTGCTGTGTTTATCTAATACTTTCAAACCTTAAACTCATGTTACATTGGTATGCAAACAAATTAAGACCACACTTTATTTTTATAAATCATTGCTATAAATTAATTTAATTCTCATGAAGATTAAAGAGAAACAAAATAAAAGAAAACACATAAAAAATTCCAAATTATTTTGGCAAATTGTGGTGGACTTGTCATTTAATTTACATTTTTCAGATTTCCAGAAATGTTATTTTCCAGATCAAGTTAAACACTTGCTTCAGATGACCATCTATATCTATTCAGTCAATAATTACCAATATTTATAAGGTGACAGATAGAGACATGTTTCATTTGCTTGTTTGATTCCTTTAAAAATTCTTTTGATACAAAATCTTCCATTGTATCCAGACTGGCCTACAACTCACTATTTATCTCAAACTGTCATTAAACTTAGGGTAATGTTCCCACTTCAGCCTCACAAGCAACATGTTATTGTTATGTTAGACAAAACTCTGTTTCAATGAGAATATTTACCAGGAAATAAGCACAAATTAATGTATTAGTGGTAGGCAATTGTAAAATAATTTTATGATAGATGATTTAAGATAGAGGAAATAATAAATGCCAAGGGACAGAAGTCCAAGGATATGACCTTAGTAAATGACTCAGCTAAAATAGTCATAAAGGCAGAAATGTGTGATATATGCAGCCAACAGAAGAAGTAATGTACAAAGATTCAATAATGAAACTTTGGTGTGTTTGAGAGCTTTAATGGTGTCAAACATTTTACATGTGAGAGCTTTGATGCGGCCAAGCATTGCCTGAGGATAGTATGATGGAAGAAGAGTGGTTCTGGATATTTAAAGAGTCATGTGTGGACTAGAGAGAAGGCTCAAAGACTGAAAGCACTGGTTCTTGCAGAGGAAATGGGTTCGATTCCTAGTATCCATAAGACAACTAGTAATTATCCATAATTCCAGCTCCTGGGCATTCAATACCTTCTTCTGACCTCTGTGGTCACCAGGCAGGCACATGGTGAACAGATATACATGCAAGTAAAACACTCATAATGATAAAAATAAAATAAACAGATCTTTAAAGTTAACAGAGTCATGTAGACAGATAAGTGTAGTTTTATCGGTGACAATGAACTGGCATCTTACTGTAAAGGAAATAGGATATAATGGGAGTATTTAACTAGAGGAAAGGGCTAATTCAGCAAACAATTTATAGTGATTATATAACTTCATAGAAAGTAAATTGTGTGGGAACACCGGACCTTGTTCAGAGACCCACTTCCCTATCAGCCTGGAAGTAGGCAGCTGTAAGACAATGTTTACTAAAAACATGTTTCCTAAAAACAATACAATTCCTGGAGCAATAAGTTCCTGAAAAGGGCTGGCCCACGGGAATTGCCCTGAACTCGACCTTGTCCAAAGACTAACCACCTCTTCTGACACACCCAGATCAGTTTTTGGTGTCAGAGCAGAACCAGCCAGGGTAGAAGAGAGAGCAGAAGCTTCTCTGGAGGGAGCCTTTCTTGGGAAGTTTTCTTGAGCCTTTTTGGGGCCTGCTTAAAGTTTTCTTTACATCATTGAACAAGTCTCTGTGTTGTCAATGCCGACACCCTCCGCACGTTCTCGGACACACTCTGCACAGCGGACGCGGCAAAATTGGAAGAGGAACACTATAATAGATAAAGAAATGCCATTCGTGAGCTACCTGTAAAGTTACTGCAAGGAATGATATTTGACTTGAAGTGAATTCTCCTAAAAATGAGAAGTTGTGAAAAGATATCTTTGCAGATTACCTCCTTCTGACTTGAGAGTCAACAGTCAAGGCATTCATGAGAATAAACTTTACCTTTTTTGTAAAATGAGTTATTATCTTTTCCTCCCACTCACCACATACTCTCTTCTTGTCTTGAGGCCTGGTAAAAATGTGCTGTAGACTTCAAATTTCATCAGCTAAGTGGGACTGGGGAAGTACTTCAAGCCACCTGACAGGAACATAACAAAGGAATGTACCTCAAAATAAATGGCTTTGGATGAAAAAGCATTTCTACAGAGTGGAATTTCATTTTGCCTTTTATGTTCAAGGACAGATTTTGGTTTTGGCATAATCCTCCATTGGAAACATAAGCAGTTAATGGCATGATAAAAGAGGATAAGGTTAACAGTTCGCAAGCCAAAGGTTGATTACTCTACACAGCACCACAGATTGGCTTTGTGGAGGAATAAATCAATATTTGCTGCACTAAAAATCTCCTGGTCAGATAATTGCTGAACATCATTTCAGTCACTCATCACTTATGCTTTATTGGCTAAAGCTGAATCATAGACCCAAGTTCCTACTACAGAGAAAAGTAAAACACAACCAGTGGCCAAGATCCCTTTGTCTGGGAGTAGAAAACAGCATTTTTTTATTTAATTATTTTTAAATCAAACAATTAATGTCTAAACTACTCTCTGGATTTACTGTTAAATTTTCTTAATCATATTTATTAAACCTAAAATGATTTTTTATTTTGTTTTACATATATAGATATATTTCTCTGTTTTACTCCAACACATGTTAGGTTGAAAATGTCTTAGCTTTCACTGTCCCTGAAGTTTTAGTATGATGGAAGAAGCCATGTAGCTTAACATGGCATGACGGTCTGTCCTTAAACAGCATAGCGTATCACTTACATAATTCTTTCTGCGTTAGGAATATCAAGCATGTATAAATTAGTTTCTTTTAGTTTCTTTTCTTTACCTGTTGTCTCCAATAAATTAATCTGTTTGATTTTACACATTGTAGAGAGATGCCTGTCCTTGTCTGTCGCTTGGTTTTTCCCCACCAGTCGCTTGTTTTTTCCCCACCAGTCACTTGAGCTCTGCCGCGTTGTAGTTCCCAAATAACACACAAGACGCTGTATTAATTGTATTAATTGTGACGCTCTTGGCCTTGCTTGTTTCTTACTGGCTAGCTCTGACTTAAGTATTTATCCCATAATTGTTAATCTAAGTATTTCTCTTACCGGAGAAAATGTTTCCAGGCTTCTTAACCCTATGGTGGTTACATCTTGACTCCCTGTGTTTCTCCTACCCAGAGTCCTCCTGGATTCCTAGTCCCACCTATCTTACTTCCCTATTGGCCAGCAGTGCTTTATTGAACAACCAATAAGAGACAGATTTACAGAATGGCATTTCCCATCAACACATTAACTATCCATCTTTTCTTTCTTTTTAAAGAGGCACATTTTATTTGTTGCAAATCTCAATGTAGTTTAGGTTTTAGTAACATTTATTGCTTTTGTTATTATCAGTGCTTGTCCTGATCTGTCCTGGTTTACCTTTCCTAATCTGCTGTTCAACCATCTTTGTTTATTTCTTATATTTCTCCTTCAAAATTGCTTTGGGAATAATTCATATTCTTTCAAACTAGAATGAGTTAAATGATTAGTGTTTGGGAATTTCATTTTGCAATAATTTTCATGCTGTGTTCTGGTTTTATTGCTTTATTGGTGTGAATGTCTCCTATAGCACATTATTTTATTACTGATCTTATTGCAGGGTTAAAAATACATTTATGGAACTCATTGTGTGTATGCTTCTTGCTTATTCTGACTTCTTTGCAGCTTTCAGAATCATTATTGCTCAGTGTTTTAGCAAAGAAAATAGGGTAGGAAAAATAAGTTGTGTTAATGATGACTTTCAGATCATAATTTCACATAGTAATAGTACATATAATATTCTTGAAGTGAGTTTAATCTCAGTTTTCTCAGTATGAATAGACTACACTGGTCAAAGTCATCCTACCCCAAGTACTTAGACATAAATGATAGTGTTCTGGCTTGTTTACTTAATGGTTGATTTAATCTCTCAAGTTACTTAGTTTCAAAGGGTAAATATGATTCAAGGATAAAGTGACATGTCTATGTTATCTTCATTGCTACTGAGCAAAAATATGAACTCAGGGAGAATTTCCCATTCCCTATGAACCATTGATGTTTATGATTAAAAATCATCCCATCTGAAATAATTTTTATTTATGTGAGGTAAGACTCGGAATTAATTGAATCAGTAAATTGCTTAACATGAGAATTGGCATTTTTCTTGGAATTCTCTTATGATTTTAGTACAATTATCCCAACATTTGATGATAATTCATCTTTATAGTATGTGTCTTATAGCAAAAGTCATTTTCTAGTACTATTAAAGATAAATATATCTGCATATACTACAGAGATATGTTTGATTACTTTATTTCTTATGTATTCTTCCAAATATGAGAAATCAGGAGAGCATATTTATATAAGTGATTTCCGTAAAACAAAGATATAGAGGTAAATCCTGCTCTTTACCACACAGGAGTTCCACCTAGATTCCCCAGGCAGTATTTCCCTATATAGCCAGGTACATACTCTTTCCTCCATCCTGGTGTCAGTAGATAGTCCCTGGTCCTTCTCACATGATAGACTTCTTGACTATACACTCAACTTCCTGAGATCTCCAAGTCACTAACAGTCGGCCAGAACTTACAGAAGGCTTGCCAATTAGATGTGGATAGCCACACAAGAATACATGGAAGAGAGGGCCAAACAGGGCTGAGTTTTAATTTGTGCATTTCCCCCCTGAAGATAGTAGAAGACTCCAAAGAAGACTAGACCTATAATCTTCCCTCCTGAATGCTAATTCCATAAAGAAATCATATGGGTTTTTTAAAATGTATTTGTGGTGCGTGTGTGTGTGCATGTGTGTGTGTATGTGTGTGTGTGTGTGTGTGTGTGAGAGAGAGAGAGAGAGAGAGAGAGAGAGAGAGAGAGAGAGAGAGAGAGAGAGAGAGAGAGAGAGAGAGCATGTGGAGGTCATTGGATCCTAGGAAACTTGAGTTACCGGTGGCTCTAAGTTGCTAGTTGGATACTAGGAACTGAACTTCTGTGCTCTGCAAGAACAGCAAGCCCTATTAAACATGGAGCCATCTCTCCAGCTCCAAAACTGATATCTTAACCCTCTTACAACTTAATCCTCACCTGAGCATTACACATATCTGCACTGAAAGAAGGTCTGTAGAACAAAAAGCTCCATGACCACCTCTCGTCTCCATGCTGGATAAGGAACGGTTTGAACTTTCAAAAATCTTGTGCATGCTGTCAAAACTCCTGTCTTAGTTCCACTCTCCTGCCCCCATAAGCTTGTAGCCATAACATAATGAAGAAATGTATTTACTACAAGTTAAGTAGTCCCCATAGTCTGTAACAGTCTCAAACTTCTTTAGAAGTGCAAAGTTCAAAGTCTGTATGGGGACTCTTGCAATCTCTTATCTGTAATTCCCTCCCTGTAAAATCAAAATAAAAAAGCAGACCACATGCTTCTAATATACAATGACATAGAACATACATTACTATTCCAAAATAGAGGTTATACTAGACCAAAGCAAGACCAAAAACCAGCTGGGTAAACTCTAAATCATATCTAATGTCAAAGCACTCTTCATATCTCCAACTCCTTTCAGCTCTGTTGACTGCAACACACTTCTTCTTTCTCTTGGGACAAGCAGCTTTCCTCAGCATCTCCCACATCTTGGTGTCTCCAAGGCAATCCAAGCTTCACCTCACAGCTAGGTTTCCATGCAGGGAAACCCTGACACTTGCCTGGCCTCAGCTTCTTTCCTCAGTTAAGATGGGAGGTTCCATAACCCTTCCTTCTAATCTCAAGTCTAACTCCAGAACCACGTGACTGAGACTGCCATTTTCTGCTGCTTACTGGGACTAGAACATGACCCCCTAGTTCAATTACATCTTCAGCAACTTTCTGTTTTTGATGGTTTCTTTCACTGCCTAAGCTTGACTATCCTGAAACTGTGTCTGTAGACCAGGCTGGCTGGGAATTTAGAGATCCATCAGCCTCTGCCTTCTGAGTGCTCAGATTAAATGTGTGCACCACTCCCAGATCTAAGCTTTTTGTTAATTCTCTTTCACAATTTGGAAAGTTAGCTGGTTGTGGTCTTGTCCTGAGGTCACCTCTCCCATTTTAACATTTAACATCCAGCCCTTCTTTTATCTGTTAATCTCCTTGAACATTCTACTTCCTTGTACCCCTTTTTCTCCGCAATCTGTAGATTTTCCATTTTTACTTGCTCAGCTTGCTCCTTCTTATTATAAATTTTTGTCAAGAGTGAAAACTAGTAACCACATGACAGGGTTTATACCATCCTGTTTTGAGATTTTCTTTGCTAATGCAATTAATCTAAAACCCTTCACTTTAGCCTCAGGCAGACTTCTCAGATAAGGGTATAAAGCAGCCACATTCTTAGCTAAAATATCACAACAGTCTCTAGGCCACATACTAAAATCTTCCCCTCTAAAACCTCTTGAGCCAGGCTCCTGTAATTCAAATCACGCTCAGCACTACTGCCTCTCGTGCTCTTATAAGATTGCCCATCATGTTCTCCCTTGTGGCTTTTTACCTTTCTTCTACTCTGTATGTCCTACCCCTTCCTTGTCTCTCTGGCATCTCTTGTGTACCTAGATTCATCCCCCTTTTAGTTCCTCTCTTTGCTTGTAAAGGCTTGCCTATTCTTTCATGCCTGGCTATTGGCCATTCAGCTCTTTATTAAACCAATCAGAGTAACACATTTTTACACTGTGTCCAAATATCTGCAACAGCTGAGACTTCTTCATCTTGATCTGCAGATAGCAGAAAACTGTGTGCCATACTGGAAATAAGATCTTAAAGGCTGCCTTCATAGTGACACACTTCCTTCAACAAGGCCACATCCACTCCAACAAGGCCACTATTGGGAACTCATGAAAGACCTAAATATGATACCACAAAAATCCAACTTGGACCAATGCCTTTTATTGGGTCTACTTACAGGAATGTGGGTAAGAGGTTGCTTACAGGGGTAGATATGACTAAAAGACAACTTCATTACTAAAGCCCACCTCAGCGTGTATAACAGTTTGTAAAAGCTGGAAACCTGGTGTTTAGTGAACATCCTTCAGGAAGCCCAATGGGTTAGGGATCGTTATTAGATGCTTTGGTTGGTCTAAGTTTCTTCCAGGTTATACCTAGTCTCTGCTTCATACAGGTAGCTTGGGTGGCATGAAAGTGTCTCTGAGGAGTCTTTATTGCTTATAAACCCTTGGGAAGGAGGGATATAGTGAATCCTGTCAGTTTCATGGATTTTGTGAAGCTATTTTAAATACTTCACTTTCTATCTTAACAAGCTTCTCAGTGTAATGGAGTATTTGACCTTCCTATCTACTGCTTCCCCACCCTTGTAGACAACTTTTTAATAATATACTGGTGTTGCATTTCCTTTTACACATCCCATCTTAAGAAGGTAAGAAGGGCCGGGCGGTGGTGGCACACGCCTTTAATCCCAGCACTTGGGAGGCAGAAGCAGGTGGATCTCTGTGAGTTCAAGACCATCCTGGTCTATAAGAGCTAGTTCCAGGATAGCCTCCAAAGCCACAGAGAAAACCTGTCTCAAAAAAAAAAACACCAAAAAAAAAAGGTAAGAAGGTTTCCTCCAACATGGAAGATTTAATCTTTGTGTAACACCTGTCATGCAGTGGGATTCTACACAGTTAGCTAGTGTACCAGGCTTTGCCTGGGTAGAGAGGATGCAAACACAGATCCTGATGCTCAGTGGCAAGAACTTAACCTATTAAGCAACCTCTTCAGTTTTGATAAAAATACACATGATTGAGTATTCAAATCCGGACAAAAATATTTATTGATTTATTCATTAAGTTTTAGGATTTCATGCATGAAAGCATCACATCGATTCTTTTTACCCAACTCAAGTTCCCCAGTGTTCATATCATCATCTCAAATGTGCATGCACACACACACACACACACACACACACACACACACTCACCATGTGAGTCTGTGAATACAGCCTACATCCTCTGGAAGAGGCACCAGTTCTCTTAACTGCTGACCCATCTCTCTGCCCTGTTACTATTTTCTTAACTCTACTCATTTCTATTATTTATGTTTGTTTGTACAGTTCTGGATCAGAAGAGTATATGATATGGTATCAAATGAAATATCAATTTAAATCACTTAGCTACACTTTTTATTTATTAGGTGGAGGAAAGAGTTTGGAGTTCCTAAGACAATTTGCAGAGTAGCTTTTCTCTTTCCACCGTCCCAGTGTGACTCTAGGATCAAACCCCAGTGTTCAGTCTTGGAGGCTAGAGTCTTTAACTTCTGGTACATCTCCACTGACCTGAAAGAATAATATAAAAGCTA
Organism: Mesocricetus auratus; assembly: GCF_017639785.1. Taxonomy (NCBI): domain Eukaryota; kingdom Metazoa; phylum Chordata; class Mammalia; order Rodentia; family Cricetidae; genus Mesocricetus; species Mesocricetus auratus. Next base: position 63,431,923 of record NW_024429192.1, read on the forward strand.
AAATAGGGAGTGGAGAGATGGCTCAGTAGTAAAGAGAGATTGGTCTTCCAGAGGGCCAAGTTTACTTTCCAGGATCTATATCAAAACACACACATACGAGTAGAAAGACAGACAGATATACACACAGACACAACCAAAAATCATGTTCCATGGTATCTATCTATTGGATATTTTCAATGAAAAATGAAAAGAGAAGAATAGAGTTTTCTTTAAAAATTCTCTCTGCTGTAGAGAGATCTCAGTGAGTAGTAGTGCTTGCTGTGTGAGCAAGAGGACTTGTGTTAAATCCCTGGCACACACATAAAAGCCAGGCATTGCCACATCTATCTGTAACAACATTGTTATGGTGCAGAGAAAGTCTGAGTCAAGGAGTTTTCTGGCCAGCCATCCGAGCCAATATGGCCAGCTTCAGGTTTGGTGACACAGGGCAAAGTGGTGAATTATGGAAGATGCTATTAACGTTTACCACTTCTCTTTTTTAAGTATTAAAAATTCAGTCCTCTGAGTTGTTGTCTAAGCAACATCCTTTCCATTACTAGATATTGTCATGGAAATTGATCCAGTTTTGAATAAATTTGAATACTAGTCAAACTGGATAACTTGTGATGAGACAATTTGGTGAATTTGAATTTCATTTTCTTTAACTATAAGCTGTCCCAAAGCTCAGACTGCCTCATACATCACTCATCACGGTATTTTCAACTGCCATGAAAAATAATGTCCCAACCAAATAAACCAAAAGGCTCTATAAGGAAAACATTTCCCCACAGGGTTTCATTGTGTTGCTTCTCATTTGGACAGAATAGGCATGCTGCATTGAAGGTGTGTCTGGTTAGATTTGAGAAAATCTCCAGACAGTTACTTGATTCCTTCTTAAAGTATTATCCTTTTGTATTTGAAAACATTATTTTATCACTTTAAGTATACCAGGACTCAACTGATTAGTTTCTATGCTACGATAAAGTACTCTTTCCTAATATCCTTAAGCTTCATTTATTTACCTTATTTTTTACTTGATTGAAAACAGGATTGGTTCCCTTTTAGTAGTTAAAATTTCAAAACTAGAGGTTAGAACATTCTTGTCTTTGATGTTAACTGTTTGTTTGTAGGTAGTGTTAGTCTGATCTGTGAAGTCAAGAATACTGCATAGATGTCTGCTTATGTTCCTCATTCTGTAATAGTGCAATAAATATCTTTACTGTCATATTAACAATTTTCCCTTTTGAGGACTATATTATCATACATTAAAGATAGAGCATGGACTACATAGTATTTGAACCACTTTCTATTCTTAATTCTTTGGATATATGAACTTAGACTACAGATAGTAGTATGTGTAATCTCATAAAGAAAACAAAAACATTGGATTTTACCTTTGAAATTCAGTGGTCATGATTTTTATTTTGTGTGTACATGATTTTAAGTTAGTAGGCAATTGCCTGGAACATTTAGCATACTGTTTTAGCTATCAAAATGTCATGATGAGATTTTCCTGGAATAATATCTACCCAAAGAAATTTCCAAAGCACTCTATGGGATTTTGATCTGATGTCTATAAATTATTAGACAGACCTAAGTATTTAGGAATCCAAGTTATTTTTTACAAGTTAAGATGACATTCAAAAGTGTGCCATGCTCTCAAGCCAGTCAGCTCAATGGGGATTTGCTTGCACATAATTTTTATTAACCCCTTTGAGTCATCATTTTGATGACAAAAAACACTTGCATCCTAAGTGGAGTGTATAACAATGAAAACCAATTTAGTTTTTTTTACTAAAAGACAATAATTAAAATACAGAAGTTAAATGACTTCTTTATAAAATCTTTTCCAGAGTGGATATGTTCTTCTATAATCCAGAGACCTGTCAAATAACTTTACAACAAAAACTAGACATGAAAGATTGCTGCAGGTAGATCTCTAGTCAAAAAGAACTGACAAACAAGAACAGAATGTATTTGCTGGTTCAAAAACTCATACATGCTCTATGATTTGTGTCTGCTATGAACATTTACAGGATGCTCTGAGTAGTATACCAGGTACTTTACTGGTTCTTAAATGTAAGATAGAGTGATAATAAGTTAAACTAAATTTAGAATATCCTTAGTCCTGTCCCTCTTCCCAAGAGAATTTCTAGATAGTGTTGTCTTAAGTCACAAACAGAGGTAATGAAGCTTGAAAATGTGGCTTTGTCAGGACCTCAAACTTTGTAGTTCTAAATAGTTAAAAATATCTTTAAATTTTGGTTTTATGAATAATTATTTTATTTCCAAAAGGTTGTAATGCTATCCCTTTCCAGAAAGTTATAAATTTCTGGGGTGAATAATGTTATATGTTTTCTGTATTTGCATCATTTATCCCTTCCCTTTACCCTCAATTCGTGTATCACCCCGCCCCTCAAATGCATAACCACACCTTCATAAATATTATATATTTTTATAATATACATACATATATACACACGTATATTCACACACATGTGTGTGACTACTTGGGACTGGATAACATATGGAGGGGCTTGCCTTAAAGAAAAAATATCCTCTTTCAGAATCAACTTGGAGCAGACACCAAGAGAGGTCTCCTTTAAGGAGGAGACCTCCAGGTCTGTTCCAGCTTAATTCTTCAAATTTTTGTGGTTGAATTCCATGCTATCTTCAGTAATCAAGTTTTGGGAGTCTCTTGAACTTCCTTGACTGTCAATTTGAACAGATTTAATCATGCCAGGCACTGGGGAGTTTTGCTAGATAGTTTGTGACTGTTGGGGAGAACACCATATTTCTGTCTGATGCAACTTCATTTCATATATACATGCATCTCTCTCTCTCTCTCCTTCTCCTTCCTTGTGTGTGTGTGTGTGTGTGTGTGTGTGTGTGTGTGTGTGTGTCTGTGTCTGTGTGTACACCTATAATATAATATTTCCCTGTGGCTTTCCAAGTGTTATTTATTTCTCTTTTCTCCTCTCCCCTGTATTATCCTCCTTTACACTCCCCATTTAAAATTCCCCTCTGCTTTCCCCCTTCACATTTATAGCACACAGGTCCTATAACCTCCATCTCTATGGTACATTCTTCTCAATCAGAGTTATGATATCATAGAGGGGATTTCAACAGTGACACTTGCTTAAAAACATATTGATTGGAACTGAAGAGACTGTTCAGTTGTAGGAGTTCTTACTGGTATTGCAGAGGATCAAGGTTCAGTTCCCAGAACTCACACACCAGGTGACTCACAGTCACTAAGGACAGTTCCAGTGTACAAAATTCTTCATGGCCTCTGAGAGCATCTGTACATATGTGCACCCCATGCACATAATTAAAAATATAAAAAAATGTTGATCACTGATGATAGTAAAGACAAGTTTAATGGGGTAGTGTATATAGAGGTTAGAAAATCATCCCACTTTCACATTCTATAATACAAAATGTGCAGTAAAATAAATTTAATATGCAGTTGAAAAATTATGGGAAGAGTAGAAAATAGATGATGCTAGAAATAAGACTGGAGCAAATTTCAAACCAGATAACTCTTAAGCAATGGGGGAAAATAAGTGGAACATTTTTCCTTAATGAGCCATTCAATAATTTATAATGTTCACTTGTATGCATATCTATTAAAACCTGAGCAATATAAAACACAAGATAATACATTATACAATCACATTTATCTGATTTAAAGAACAAGCTGTATATTAATTGATACATTCTTAGATAAAAGTGATTGCAAATAGCCCGAGAGATGTACACCTCAAGTGATGGAGAGAACAGCAAACAAGAGGAAGAAAGAGAAAGAAGATAGTAGTTAGAAAGGACTCATGACATTTATTTTTTTCAATTGTATATTCTCATAGCCTAAGAGAGGACCTGGTGGATAGTAGGCAATATGTCTGTTTATTATTTGGATTATAGAGTTTTGTATTTGATGAGTAACAACAAATGTCACTCACAGTTAATTATAACCAATAAAACAATAAGTTTAGAAAATGAAACAAACTGATGAGACTCCATGCTTTGAAATACTGGTGTTTGGTTCTCAAGGTCTCATCTACGGCCTCCTACTAGCTTGGTGACATTGTGGTGTTTTCATTTCATCTTTGGTGTTTACTTAAAATTTGATGATTTATTTAAGACTACATTTTGTACTCAACAACCCACAGAGACAGTCATGGAGTCTGTCATTTAGGAGATATTTGTGAATTGAGTTTAAAGTCAACAAGATCCTGAATATATCACAACATGGTTTCTGGAATGTGAGTAAGAAGGCTGAGTCATCTAGTCCTTCTGCAGTGTCATTTAGGTGTCTTTATTTATCCCAGGCCATCTCAGTCTTTTCAGGAAATAATCATTTTCCTTGTTTTCAGAACCATTTGTAAATCAAAGGCATCAGAGGACTTGTCACTATCATAGAGAGGAAAATGATGAGATGATGATAGCATCTAGCTGGACCAAGCATCCTAAAGCCAAGATCAATGCTTATTCTATTAGATGAAGAGAGAGCAACATTAGTCTTAGAATATGATACCCAGAAGAGAAACTTATATATATTTCTGGTGATCACATGTAAATTCTTTTACATTTTAAAGTTTTATTTGCTATAGGCATATGTGATACATATATTTAAATGCATACACATATAAGCAGATCCATCCATATATAGTTATTATTAAGAAAATTTTAAGCCATAAGACTTTTTTCCTGATACGCAACTACATGATAACATTTACCTTGATATTACTTTGATATCGTTACCTATTCTCAGAAGAAGGCAAACTTTATCTTGTTATACTTTTCTAGGTAAAAAATCCTTTAAATTAATAAGAAACCACATGGTTTTAGATGCCACATGCTGAGTGTTTATGTTCCACCAAATTCCTTTATTGAAACCCAATCCCCAGGGCTATCATGTAAGAAGATGTCATCTTGGGAAGCCAATAATAAATAAGGGCAGTGAACACTTGAATTGCCCCGCGACCTTATAAGTCAAGATCCCAAGGAGCTACCTCCACTGTGTGAGGACATAACAGGAAGGTGTCATCTATATAGAAAGAGTTCTTACCAGACACAAAATGATCTGGTCTTTGTAGCCTTAAAGACTATGAAGAATACTTATTTTTAATTATAAACCATTCAATTTATAACAATTCATCAAAGCAGTCCAAGTGCAGCACAACCCTGTTATAATAAAGGTATTTTTGTTTTGGTGTGGTGTAATAATAGAGAATCTGCTGCCTAACGTGCTGTTTTCACACCCTGGCATCGTTTTAAAAGATGTATTGGATATTTATACACTAGAGAAGTTGTCTCTAATTTCTGTAAGCACAGACTTACACATACCTGAAACTGTAGTCAAGAAATAAGCTATGTGACTTTAATGAACATTTTAATCATTTCAACACATTTTCCCAGTTGTTAAATGAGGTGATTGCATGATCATGCTAGTCCCTGAAGAATGGAGTTTAGTGTTGATATTGTTATGCTACAGATGAACCAAGCAGGACTGTTAGTGACAGCAGTAGGAAAATAAAACTCATGGGGGTAAAAGCAGAAAGTGGTCTCTGCACCATTCCTTGAAAAAAAAGCAGAATATATGAACACACTGCTTCTAGAACAGTGATGACATCTGCCTATGATAATCAGGCTCCAGCTGAGAAAAATGCAACCTTGTTTCATTTGAATTTATGATACAAATCTTTGTATTTTGATGACTTAATCTTTTACCTAGATGAGATTAAATAATAATCCCCAAGAAAGTCAAGTCTTATTCAGATCTTTGTTTATCCTTGAAGCACATAATGTTTGCAAAGAGAAAGACACTGAACCACGATTTTGTTTTAGTTTTGTAATATGGCATTGCTAACACTGCCACCATTACATCTGGATCCAATTTGTAGTGAGACCACTTAAACCCCATATACACACTGAAAGCTGTGGATTTCTCACAAAAATTATGTAAATATATAAACCAGTGAAGAGCTTGCTGGTTTTATTTTAAAACATTGGTTTTATTTCTGCCTATGAAATAAAATACCCTTTGTAAGTAGGGAACATTAACAAAGTTATGCTACTTTGACCAGAAAGTAAGGATCCTTTAGACAGGCATGTTTCTCCAGCAGGCCTAGTGGCAGTGATAAACACTTGCTATCCCAGGCTCTACAGCCTTAGAAAGCACCCCAGAAGAGTAAGGATCCTTGAAAATCATCTTAGGTATACTAACATTTGATAGATTGTTGACATTCCAGATGTTGACCTACTAGTATCTTGACTAAGCACTATTTGGAGCAGTGAAATTTTATACTTTATGTCTGTATTGGAAAGGATGGATAGTAATTTTTACTTTTGATATGTGAATGTGCACTTTTTTCTTTGTCTCTTTTAATTCAAGAATCATATTCTTGGAAACTGAAAGAAGTTGAGTGATACCAAGTAGCTTCATCCTCCAATTCCCATTGTGACACTGATGTCTGAACTAGCTGTGAAGAAAGTCAAGCCTCAGTAGTATGAATTTTTATATCATTTTTGTTATACAAACTTGCATCTTTTTTCTTTAAATGTAAGAGTAATGAGTTCAATGTTTCTAATTGGATGAATGATGTCTAAGATAAAATCAACAAACAGCTCAATGAAATGACAAGGGAACTTGAAAACTTACTTCAGAAAAAAGATAGAAATATTGAAAAGAATTCAAGATGAAATGAAGAGTGAATGTATAAACTCAATAGCCTGACTAGAAAACACATCCCCAAAGGGACCATGAGACCATTGAGAGGTGGAATTAGTAGGATATCATTGGTCAATGTCCATCAGAAGGAAGTATGCAGCTCTTATTATAGCATGACTTAGACCAGACTGGCATCAAACTCTCATGAATCCACTTGCCTCTGATTCCGTGAGTCCTGGGATAAAAAGCTTCTGCCATCATGCCTGACTAACAGATTATTATTAAAGAGAACAACTAGGTAAAAAACTCAAGAGGCATGAAATTTCAACTTTACTATGCCATGCCTCAGAATTTATGCTATAGAAATATGAAATGTTTTGAGCTTCTATATATACCTCCAAACTATTATCAAGACAGCTGACTAGATATTTCTGTTCCTATGTCATTGCTGCTTAGCTGTTGAGCATCTTCCCTGAATCCTTTCCTTTTGACAGTTGAACTAATGTATTTGCAACCCAACTTAAGTATTTGACAATGGACTCATATTTTAATAGATAGCACAATATTTCATAAATATATAAATGTTTTATGTGTCATTAAAATACATTTATATTGATAGGTGTGGGGTAAGCAATGCTTTTACTTTTAAGTTTTATTTTAGTATAGTATGGTGATCGGCACACTCTAAAAAAGTAATAATCCTGTGGAGAACTAGTGGGAAACAACAATGAGGAACTTGAAGTTTATAGAGAGGCTGCTATAAATAATTAGGGAAGTGATACGACGTGACTTATGCTTCACCTGTAGGCTAGGTGTACAAAAGGGAGAGAAAAGTGCTGGAAAGATCATTGAGGAGACGATTGCAGTGGTCCAAGTTAGATGCAGACACCACTCAGTAAAGGTGGAGACATATTATCAAATCATTGTATGCTTTAAAGCATTGACTTATATTTGGGTACATCGAGAGTGGTAGTTCAGTCCAGGATACTGGAAAGTGACTCTGGAGTGAGTGAAATAAAGACATTGAGATGAACCAGAGATGCCTAGCTTTAAAATCTGAAACAATGAATGATAAAAAGTAAGCATCTATTTTATTAAAATATACTTTTTAAGTTTGAATTTTTTGTTTAGAGCATATAAATATCAACTGTTCTATAAGACTATATTGTATAAGTGAATGAATATAAACATGTACTGAAGATATGTGCCTCAAACTGAGAAATAATTCACAGTCTAAATAATGTGCAGATCATTGACTCACAGAACCAAACACAACAACTCATTATCAGGCCTATAAACCTTACGTTGATTTTGGCTCTGCCAGACTTTCCGTTCTTGTTTTCTGTTATGGTTAGTTTCCCCTGATACCAATACTAAGAGTTCGGAGTGGGAAAGATTTATTGGGCGGTAACACTTGTAAAAGGGAAAGGGAAGAAGCACGAATGAGCAGGGCTGAGCAGGACGCAGACTTGCCACAGCCCCTGCCAGTCCAGCAGGAGCTGGAGGAGCCCTATGTTGGACAGGAATGACTCAGCCCCTGCAGTGCCAACTTGCAAATTCACTGGCCTGGGCACCTTGAGAAACCGTGGCTTCTGCTCAAAAGCCAACTTCATCCTTAATGAACAAACTCAATCCAAGCAATGGCAAACGTCACATCTCTAGGGAGATCTGAGAAGTGCAGGTGTCTGTTGTCTTCACACTAGTGCCCACTACCACAAAGTTACCTCAGAAGTTTTGTCGATCGACGCCTTTTTGCCTTAAAGCCTGAGCTTCTTGGCTTCTAACAGCACAGTCCCACCACTAAACTGCAGCACTGGGGCACACACCTTAACTCTTTCTTGACTGCATGGGTTTGGGCCAATTGCTAAACTTCACTCTGTATTTATGGATATTCGTTTGAGCTTTTCTAGTGTAAATTAGAAATAACAATAAGAATCTGCCATGGCATCGTCCTGGGAAAGTTTAAGTGTGAATGCATTAAAAATGGAAAGATGAATCCGAGGCTAAGAGCTCTTGTTGCTCTTAGGGAATTCAGGTTCAGTTCTCAGTACCCATTTGGTCATTCATAACCACCTGCATCTCTACTTCCAGGGAAACGAATGTCTTTTTCTGTTCTCTGAAGATACCAGGCATATGTATACTGCACATATACACATGGAGACAAAATACTTACACAGAAAATAAAATAACTTTAAAAATAAAAAGTTGTTTAAAATACAGTAGCTGAGAAAAATGTTGATTACCATGTCATATATTCAATGAAATCTATAATTAGAATATCATCAAAGTTCTTTATGCATTAGACAAACCATTTTTATCACAAAAATGCAGCAAAATATATTGATTGACATGTAAAATTTTACAAGATATCATGATTTTGTGAGACCATAAACTTAATGTTTTATATATCTACTGCTTGTAATAATATGGTAGGTTAGTAGAGAGGAAAGAATAAAATGTGTTCTGATTAGCTAGTTATGGTTGTTGCCTCATATACTTAAGGACCCTGGGGATTTAAAGTAACAATAGTCATTAATTTGGTTGAAAAGTCTGTAAGTTTGGAAATATCTTGGGAGCTAGTGTCCTCTTTGCATAATATCAGCTGGGTTGGCTGTTTTCAGGCTGACTGACACACATGGCTGTAAATTGAGGATTTGAAGGTTGGTTTACCCAGAGCTGGCCTGGCATTTTGGATCCCCATGTGGATCTTTCTATGAGCTAACTGGACTTCATTGGATATGACCGCCTATAAATCAGAATTGTAAAGAGAAGCTTTTTCTTTGTGAGAAACCTTCCCGTCCGCCTGGTTCTAGATCCGCATCAGTCCCAAATAAACACACAGGAGGCTATATTAATTATGAAGCTGTTGGCCTTGCTTGTTTCTTACTGGCTAGCTCTGACTTAAGTAATTACCCCATAATTGTTCATCTAAGTATGTCTCTTACCGGAGAAGTTTCTGGGCTTCCTACCCCATGGCGGTTACATCTTGACTCTCCTTGTGTTTCTCCTACCCAGAGTCCTTTTGGACTCCTAGTCCCTCCTATCTAGATTCCCTATTGGCCAGACAGTGCTTTAATGACAAAATCACAGGACTTCCCCAACATCTCCTCTTTTCTGTTTAAACAAAAAGAAAGGTCTTAACTTTAACATAGTCAAATTGTATATAACATAACAGTTATCAAGTAAGAACATAGTTACAATATTTTGTCAACATTTAGCAAGATTTAAAGAAAATATCATCCATCCCATTCTTGTGAGTCCAAAGTCCTATATGTAGCTTATCTTTTATCATAACTAAGGAAAACTATAATTATAACTATCTGCCTTCAACTCCATCAAAGACCACAGAAGGATAATATATAAACACTAGGATTGACAGAGATATTGTACTGCCGGGACAGTCACCCAAAGTTCCTCTGTAACATTGGGGCATCCATCTTCAGCTCATAGGCCACAATGTGTCTGGAACACTTCTCAGCAAAGCAGGAAATTTCAAACTGTCCATCTGCATTGGCAGTCTATCAGTCATTTTTCTGTGTCCTGCAGAAAGTCTGGTAGACTCTTCCATGAAGCAGGAACCCTGTAAGACTGAGTTCAGCAGTCACTTTTCTGTGGTTCTGCATGTCCAGTTTATACAGCAATAGTCAAGCAGTACAGGCAAGAGCAGTTTCTTGCCCAAATGGCTAATCTTGCCATGTTGAAAGCAAACTCCATAACAAGTTTCTTCGATGCTCATCTTCCTCTCAGATGTAATTGGTGCTGCCAGGAGCAGACATTTCTCATTGTCAAGAAAAACCCTAAACCATTTTAAATGCCATTTTCTGAAGGTCTTTGAGAGGTTTGAAGACTCTTTGTCTATCTCAAATATATTTCTGTATATCTAGAAACCTAACTCACCTAACTATAAATTCTGACTATTATAAGTAACTATCTATAATCTGTATTCAATTATGCATTATGTTTTAAAAGATAAGTATAAGCACAATACTTAATCAAGAGGAGAAATATAAGCATCATAAAATTGACCTTGAATTTGTATCAATAAATGAAAAACCATACCCATACCATAATTCCCATTTTTACCATGTGATCATTAACCAATTATAAACAATCCCATTTGAATGAAAACAAAGATTTATAAACAAGATGGGAATTAGGACGTCGCTCATTCCAAGCTGCTTCATGCTGGAAGGGGGCGCTGTTCATACCATGGGGATTATGACAAAACTCAGAAACCTGTATAAGTCCTTATTTTCAGGGTCTGTAAAGCTGTATCATCTTAGCTGTTTCAATTTTTGGAACATCTGGTCCACTGCTTCCGGGGGTCTTGGTTCGTCAAACCACAGAAGCCTGGAAGGAATCCTCAGCTTTTCATTTTCTGTGGAAACATAAACTAAAACTCCTTTTCCAAGTAACATATCCTTATACTTAAATTTTGAAGTCAAGGAATTTTCAAAAGATATAAGTTGAATTAATTCAGCAGCATTTATAATCAAGTGTACTTTAGCATTTGTTCCTTCCTTAGCAATGAAAAAACTGAAAAACATAATAGCGTACAGTATCCAGACTCTCTGTGTATTTTTCATCTTTGTGTGGCTTATTTATTTATCTATTATTACTCTATTTCTTTTACTTTTATTTATTTTTCTCTGAGACAGGGTTTCTCTTTGGAAATCTGCCTGCCTCTGCCTCTGGAGCAATTCCTACCGGCATGGGCCACCACAGCTGGCTTCTTTTTCTCTCATTCTTATGTATATTTTTAAACACACTGTAAATCTTTAGAGGTTTTGTTCATCCAAGTCTGACTTTACTGTAAAGCTTTATGTTTTTCTGGCCACATGTCTTATCTGTAAAACCGTGGCTGTTTTAAACTGCCGGTTTTTTTTTCAAGATGGCGGGCGTAAGCATGACTCCAGCTTACCGCCTCAGTCCATACTGACCTCCAGCAAAAGCTGCCACTTCCGTACGTACACACCTTTCAGTCGTTAGCAGAGTCTCTTAAAACAACCTTGCTGGCTGGTTTTTTTTTTTTTTTTTTTTTATGCTGAGTCAGGAAGACTCCGGTAAGCGAGCTGCATGAATCTCGGCTTGTCGCTAGCAAAACACCTGAGAAAAATGCTGCTATCAAAAATCTGTGCTTCTCTCCATTCTTCTGTTTCTAAAATTCCTTTAAAGCTTTTGTCGTTTTGCGTGGAAATTCAATCCCGCTTCTGACAACCATTCTGTAAAGAGAAGCTTTTTCTTTGTGAGAAACCTTCCCGTCCGCCTGGTTCTAGATCTGCATCAGTCCCAAATAAACACACAGGAGGCTATATTAATTATGAAGCTGTTGGCCTTGCTTGTTTCTTACTGGCTAGCTCTGACTTAAGTAATTACCCCATAATTGTTCATCTAAGTATGTCTCCTACCGGAGAAGTTTCCGGGCTTCCTACCCCATGGCGGTTACATCTTGACTCTCCTTGTGTTTCTCCTACCCAGAGTCCTTCTGGACTCCTAGTCCCTCCTATCTAGATTCCCTATTAGCCAGACAGTGCTTTAATGACAAATGCACAGGACTTCCCCAACACAGAATCATTCTTCCTTTTATGGCGTAGGCTTAGAAGTCACGTTGTAGCTTTGCATCTTGCTTTTTCTGTAACTATAGACTTATAGCTGTAGACCTCCCTATACCTCAGTGGGATGAGCTTCAAATCCCATTGTAAGGTCTGTATATAAGGTGAAACATCATTGGAATCAGTTCTGGAACTCAGTTCACCCTTGATGTGGTAATAATGTTGGCACTTTCCTGCTGTTCATGCAATAGCAAGAAAAAGCACAACACATGAATAGAAGTATAAGGAGGTAAGTAAATAAATGATGAAATAATTAGCAAAAATAGAGTATAACAGGGGTTTGAAGATAAAAAAACAACTCTGACATGAAAGTATCCCCCACCTCCCCATCTTGATCAAATGAATCTCATTTTACAGTTACATGTAGTGTGAACAGTAGCTGTTTAGTGAGTTCCTGGGTGTTTGCAAACAAATAAAAAGTACCTAGTTCATGTACACATTACTAAAATGCCCTGAGGTTTAGAGCACTCTGTTTACACTTTTAAGCCCCATTGCAAATCTCCGAGTTTTAGTGTAACCAATAATCAGAGGTACATCAAATATTTCTGTGCTACCGTTTCTCATAGTGCTCCCTGCAAGTCACTCTGCTCTGTCACTTAACTCTTCTGCCTCCTGATATTGCTGGATAAAAACTGGCTCTTTATGACTGAATGTTTTTTGAAATAGAGGATTCTTATAAAATACTGCCTGACTAATGTGAGAGACACTCAAAAGAGACAGAGACACTGCCAATTAACTTAAGAAAATGTAGACATCCATTTACTCTTTAAATAGATACTTTAAAGAGTAAAGTATCTATTGTATTTGATATATATTTGTGATGCATACACGTGTGTGTGTGTGTGTGTGTGTGTGTGTGTGTGTGTGTGTGTGTGTATGAGTACTGAGTCTGGCATTCTCACTAGATTTTGCTACTTATTAACCATGAGCCTCTTGAACAAGTTAGCGTATTTTTTTGCCTAAGTTTTATTATTTGTAAAGAAGAGGGGTGGTATATTCTGCGATAACTAAAGGACATCTGTAATGCCCATAGACTGGGCTGAAACACAGCGAACAAGGGTTATTTTTGCAGCTGTCGATTTCCCCTTACTTCACCATGCTTTATCTCTGGATTTCATCCAAACTTTCCATGGGAAGACTCAATTGTGTATTTTGAGCTTAATTTTCTGGAATTCTCTTAGCTCCTAGTCCTTCTTATTAACGAATATACTCAATTTCTTTAAAAATGTTTGTATCCATATTTGAGAAGTTTATACACATTTATCAGTCTTATTTATGTGTATATGTGTTTGTCCATAGTCACTTTCCTTATTACTCATCTCTTAATATAGAGGAAGACATGGACTTGTGCCCTTAAAAGGCTGCTAAGTGTTGGGGAAGTATTTATATCAAGATGCTGGTTCTAAAATCTACTCCAAGGGAAACTTTAGGACGTGCCTTTTCTCTCTGGTACAGAGAAGGGATCATCACAGGGGAAATGGTTCCTAGATTTTCCACATTTTGGCTAACTTTTGATTGATTTCCCTTTTGCTTTCTGCAGAGGGGTCAGTTTGCACACTCTGGCAGTGGTCAGACTTTCTGTGCTTTGTTTAATGGAGTGTTAAACCCAGTCTGAATTACAGACATTGGAAAAAGATAAATTCTCCATACAAAATTAAAAAAAGGAAGTCTGTCTCAGTTTTTGGTAAGGGAAATTATTAACCCATTTATAGTGCATTTTCCTTCAAATGGTGTTGAATGTCTGCTCTGAACTTCTCTTATGGGTGGGGATTGCTGGGATGAAAGAAGATTAGGAAAGCCTTGCTTTAGTGACAGAGGTCAAAAAGTTCACACATCTCAGTCCACATCCATGTAAATAAGTGACAGCTAGGGTCAGACAAACTCTAGCACATTGATTTGGTACAAAAAAGGAATAGGAAACTGTGCATGTCTCTATTATATGCTCAAGGGGCATGCTGCCTATACATTTGCGATTTGATGTGCCTCTGGAGCCTTGAGATTCAGGAGGAGTATATGGGAGGTTTCTGAGAGAGAAAAAGGGAGAAGTGTTGTAATTAAATTACAGTCTAAAGAAAAATGAGTGAATTAACATCTTATCATTATTTACAGATGGGAAAACTGAACTTCCAAGGGAGAAATTCTCATATTAAATTAGAAACAGAACAAGGTAAATCACTCACGATTTCTGAGTCCTGTTTCTAATTTCAAGGAATATGGGGTTTGGAGGGGTCTTCAAAAATTATGTCAAGTAGCTTGACACTAAGCATATGTTCAGTGTCAAATTTTCTCATCTTTGAGTTTGACAGTAAAGATGATTTCTCCATTTGTATAAAATTCCTAGGTTTTAGAGAATACTTCTAAAATGATATTGCTTCAAGATGGGATGACTCAGCCACATGAAGTCTTCATCTGTTTGGGAAAGGAAAGAAAGAGTCACTTTGGTGAATCAAAATTAAAAAGTGGGACCTATGAATCTTAGCTGGATTATTATGCAAACAGTCCTCAGCTTAGAGCTATGAAATGAATGCAAATTCTTCTGCCTACAGAACAGTGCCTGACAATCATTTGCAAGTTTTTCTGTTAAGAACGGCCTTTAATTTTGATTTTACATTTTTCAATCATATACATATATATGTAAATAAATGGGTGTGTAACTATAATTAATATGCTAAAGAAATTAATTAATATGCTAAAAATTAATTAATATGCTAAAGCAATTAAGGTGTTAATGCCAGGAGATATTATATAGAGCAGATGTTCTGAGGCTATGACTGCACTTTCAAAGGAGGAGGAAGAGAAAGAGAACAAAAGAATGACAGAATCAGACTGCCTGGGGGTCTATGTGAACATTGCTCATACTCATACCTGACTACCAGCAGAGTTTGGACACAGTTGTCCTATTTTTTTCTGGGTTGCAGATTCACTTGAGATGCTAAAATTATTTTTTAATCACTATATTCATTTATTGTATGTGCATTTGAGTACATGTGCTACAACATACATGTGTTGGTCAAAGAGCAGCCTGCAGGATTCATTTCTCTCTTTTTATCATGTGAAACTTAAGGATCAATTTTGGGACCTCAGATTTGGCAACAATGGCACTTACTCACAGATTCACCTTGCCAGCACTGCTACAATTAGTTTAGCATAAACCATTACCTCACCTTTTGTATAAAGAAAAAACAGCTACCTAAAATGGTTAGTATAAGTAATATAATTGAAAACTATTATACAGTTAATGCTGTGAATTGAATAGTTCTTGATCTATTAATTACATGCGTGACATTAACAAATAATATTTTATTTGCCAGTGATCTCAGATGATGATTTTAATCATGAATCTACATTCTTGGCCTATATTTTTCTTTAGTTTTAGAAAATTATTTCTGGGACTGGAGATATGACTCAACCCTTAAAGGCTAGACTCACAATCAAAAATATAAGAGAAAGTAATTTTTGAGAAGTGTAACTTTTCTGAAATCAGTATAATAAAAATATAATTTCAGCGAATTTGCAGACAACAAACTAAGAGAATATCACCATACCTCCATTCAGTTGTCATGTTTCTTCATTTTCCATGAATTTGAAATATTTCCTAGCTTGTCTAATGCTAGTTATCCATTGCCACTGAGACTCATTGGCCCAAGAGTGTGTACATTTGTGCCTTTTAAAACTTGAGCCAGTGGCTGATCGAAGCAGAAACAGGCACTCATAGCTGAACACTGAGCCATACTCCTGGAATTCAGTTGCAGAGAGGGAGGAGAGATGACCAAATGAACCAAGACAGAATTGAAGATACCCACAGAAACAGTTGACCTGACCTAATCAGAGCACACAGACCCTTGTCATAAAGCAGGGCAACCAGCATTGGACCAAACCAAGCCCTCTGAATGTGGGTACTAGCTAGGAGGCCAAGGCAGTCTATGGAACCTCTAATAGTGGAACCAGGGTTTATTCCTAGTGCACAAATGAACTTTGGAAGCCCTTTCTCTATGGAGGGATACTATTGCAGCCCAGATACGGAAAGGAGGGCCTGGGACCTCCCCCAAATTATGTAATGGACTTTGATGATCCTCCATGGACGGTCTCACTATCCCTGGGGAGTGGATGGTGGGTGGGTTGAGGGATCATTGGAAAGCATGGGAGGATGGAAGGGCGAGGGAATGGGGTATGGGTATGTAAATAAGAGTGTTTCTAAAAATAAAAAGAGTACCAAGGAAAAAAGTATATTAATAAATGAAAAAATTAACATGCATTTCAATTCCTTAAAGAAAAAATTCTTTACTTAAAAAATATAATTCACAATCCCTCAGAACAGACTGGCCTAAATCATCTCACATTTTTGTGACATGTAAAGGTTAGCTGCCTCAGGCTTTCTCCCAGGCTTTGGTCAAGTTATTAATCTCAAGAACAGGCTTGGGAAGAAACTACACTCCAACTTTGCTGATATGTTTATTGGCAATATTTTAGTGATGCTGAACATAAGCCTCAGCCTTAGGTATGCTCCTTTACAGAGTCCACTCCTGTTCTTTGTCTCATGCGGGGTTCACAGAACTGTGTCTGGATTCCTTGAGGAAATTAAGAAGGCAGAGTAGGGGACTGCACATCAGTTACACTTTTTATGCACACTAATTCTGAGAACTGAATCTAGGTGTATAATTCTATTCATTGAAAGTAAACATCAAAATCTGCTCATCCACCAAGTATGAGTATGGGGAGGACCTAGCCTCTTACTGTCTGCCACTCTAACTTTAGTTCCTGGGGCATTTTGAAAAATACAGACTAGCTGTCTTAGTGTTTCTCCAATTTGTAATATTCTGATAATTTCCTTGGTGTTGGATTTTGCTTTTCCACTTTGGGCAGTCTTCATAAGGATGTTTCTGTTCTGTTTGCAGTGGCCTCATCAGAAGATGCATGATACCATTATGTTTTATTTGTTATTGGTGACTTAAATTTTAGTATCTTTTAAAAATATTTTATCTTAGAAACACTCTTATTTACATACCAATCCTCCCATTCCCTCACCCTCCCAATATAGGTAGAGCTCCCCACTGACCCAGCCCCAATCCACACTCCACCATTCCCCAAGGATAGTGAGACCTTCCATGGGGAACTATCAAAGTCTGTAACATCATTTGGAGTGGGCTTTTAGTATCTTAAATAGGCCATTTGCTTTGCCATTTTCTTCCACAGAATTCTCAACAGAGAACTATTTGTGAAAGTAAATAATCTGTTTGGAGATATTTTTGTTATATGAATATTAACTTTGCACAGAGAATTTTAACCAATGATTTTTATCTTTTGATAAAATGCACAGGTTGATGACCTCACTCTTTAAATATAAGACACTTCTTTTGGGTGTTTGAACTTTGGTTCATTTGGAAGCATGGTCTTACTCCCAAATCCTTAACTTTTGAAAATGGATGAATCCTGAGGAAAATAGTAAGAACAAAGATACTAAACATCACAAGGAAATACTATTCACTTTTCATTCTGTACCATCTTTAAAATTTATGTATTTATTTGCCAAAGCTCTACCTATATTGGGTAACAGGGTAATCATTACAGGAATTACCAGTTTTAGCTTTGAGGTGCCTTGGCTTAACCGTCAGTCATGTTATTTTCATTTGCTGATACAAAATGTGTAGGTTTGATCTTACTTGTCCTGGCAGCTATACAAAAAGAGTCTTCCTTTGTCAATGTGTGTAATTCTATTCCTCACTTTCTCTTCTATCAAATTTAATGTATGTGCTTTTATGTTGAGGTCTTTGATCCACTTTGACTTGAATTTTATGCAGGGTGATAGATATGGATCTATTTGCATTCATCTACAGACCAACACCCTGACCAGCACCATTTGTTGAAGGTGCTTTCTTTTTTTCTATTGTATATTCATGGTTTCTTTATCAACAATGAGGTATCTATAAGTGTGTAGATTTACATCTGAAACTTTGATTTAATTCCATTGATCAACTTGTCTGTTTTTATGGCAGTACCATGCAGTTTTTATTACTATTGTTCTGTAGTACAGCTTGAAGTCAGGCATGGTGATAACTCTGAACATTTTTTTATTGTTCATGCTTGTTTTAGCTATCCTGGTTTTTTGTTTTTCCATATGAAGTTGAGTATTGTTCTTTCAAGTTCTTTTTTATTTGTTATTTATTCTCTGTGTTTTTCACATTATGTATTTTGATCCTATTCATTCACCACCCCCTTCCCATCTGCCCTCGTCCCCTGCTTCCTTCCCCCCTTAAATAAGACAAAATTGTAGAGAAAAAAAGGAAGAAAATCAATTGAGAAAAAAATTTTAAAAAGAAGAAATTAAAAACTTCATCACGGAATCTGCAATGCGACCCAAGTCACACCCTATATGGTTTTGTTAGTACATCTCTACTTGCAATGTACATTACAAAGCGTTGTTGGTCTGGTTCTAGGCTCCTGGTCTCTGCTACACTTTTGATGTTGGGCCCCAAAATAGACACTTCCTGGACATTCTTCTGCCAAGCTGTATTGTGGAGATTCTATAGCTTTGGGTTTGGGTCAGGTTCCTTCAGTTGCTCCAGGAGATCATAGATGGAGTGGATGTTGGGGTGGGCCAAGTCATAACCCTGGGTCTGAGCCTGTGCATCTGTAGGGTCAGTCCCATGGTCTTTCTGAGGGAAGATGGGTGTATATATGAAGGAATCTGGGGAAAAGGATACGTGGAAGTGGGGGGACTAGGGAAGACAATTCACTATATCAGAGAAGAATTAAAAAAGAAAAAAAGATTTCTTTATAAGAGTCATTGGGGTCCACCATTAGGATGCCATCTCCAACTTTGTAATCTGTTTTAATCATAACAAGCCAGGGATATTTTTTCCAGTGTTGAAGGTGAAGCTATTTATTTAAATTTCTTTCTTCATAGTGTCTCATTCTCCTTATAAAACATGTAAATCCAGTATAGGACATTTGAAGCTTAAACCTGGCATTGCCTTATCTATGATTACTGTGGCAGTATATTTGCATCAATCTTTATTTCCAAAGAGAGTCAATGCTCTTTCTGAAGTAACCAGGATACACTTGAAAACTAAAAAGTGTGTTACTGCTATCTCTTAAAGAATCTAAGTGTCCTACACTGTTACAGGAGGATATAAACCTTAAGTAGATTCAGTTTTTGGCATTCATTATTTTTTGAATAATAAATTACATGTCTCCATTGCCTTTAAGATTTGCACTTTTTACCACTTAACATACAAAATTTGAAACACATGCACTCATAAATTCACTTACAGTTTAAAGAAATTTATCTTGACTTCTGATTCACTATAGAAATATGGTCTTTATCACTTGAAACCTTGCTCTGTGAGGTTCAAACTCTAATGCCAGAGAAGATACTAGCTAGTTGGTCAGTGATTAAGAGCACCCACTGGTTTCCCATAAGATCTGAATTCAGTTCCCAGACCAATGGCTGAAGGCTCACAACGACCTGTAAACTCAGGTCCAAGGAATTCAACACCTTTATGCCTCTGTAGACACCCCCAAATTCATATACATACCCCACAGAGATATATACAAATCCATATAATTTTAAACAAAAGTTAATATAATGATGGCTAACGATATTCTGATATATTCATATGTTGGTGCCTAGCCCAATAGTCATCAGAAGGGTTTCATCCAACAACAGATACTGGCCTCCATTCTTATAGACAAACCAGTTCCTTATACTTTAGAGTTTTCACCACCCTTCCCTGTCACTCCAGAGCAGTTCCAAAGCTCATGGATACAAATTCCAAACATGAGAGAATCAGAGGTTAACATTATATCGTCAACTTTATGGCACTTTATAATGAGCCAGAGAATTTTCAAATTGACAAGTTCCAAGCCATCCAGCCAAGCTGGGGAAGAAGAATGAATGTGTACTGTCTACTTTCTCAGGAAAAAATGTTTTTGAATCTCCTGGGAAATAAAGAAAGTGTTGGCAGAGTCACTGCATAGTGGAACCTATTCAAAGTCAGAATCAATTGTCTCATCAGATCTATGGGGGATAACACATATGCATGCTAGGGTTGGGTCTCTTCTCTCAGCTCTGCATAATCCACACCCATCCACACTCAGACTCCATGGGGGCACTGTAGGGGTTGTGTTCTATTTATATCATGGCAACAATTTTTAAATGTAGAATAAACTGAATATTTTCTTAATTCCTCCACCTGATATTAGCATAAAAGCACAACCCTTCTGGAGGTTCTCAAAACTTGTAAGGGGAGATATGGATACCCACTCCACTGGTGTTACACTCCTCACTCACCATGTGAATTGACTGATAGTTATTTGAAGGATTTTCCACCCTTGCCAAATGCCCACACCTAGTATATATCTAGTCACTGGACAACATTCTTCCAACTTCTATGTAAGGACAGAGTGGTTTACATTTTGAGAGTCTTGCATATTAACAGCACATGCCATAGCACTGGCAGAGTCAGTACCCCCTGCATGTTTTGCAGGACTAGGATGAACATTCTGAGGGTCATTGTTCCCAATGCAAGGTGTGCTAGGCTTGATACTCCCCAGATCAGCTCCCCAAGCATAGCTGCTGCAGCAGTAGCCACCAAAAGTAATGCTGTGCACACTGGAACTGAACGGTGCCCCCTTCTGCCACCTGTGATTCCTCTCCTGCTCCTTAGCAGGACATGGTGTGAATTCAGTTGCCTCCTCATTCTAGCCAAAATGTTGTTTTATTTTTATCTTTTGAAGGATCATCACTGCAGGTCACAGTCTCAGATGGAGAATGTCCTCACAGTCTGCCTTCCATCTACAATGGAAGCGTTCTTATGCCATGCTCACTCCAAATCATTTGCCCAAGCTTTCATTTTCTTTTCTTTGCCTACTATTTGCCCATGATGGCTTCTCAACCCAGGTAATCCTCATTGCCAGCTTTTACCACAATAAAACCAGGCAGTTTTTGTCCCAGCTGCTGTTCACTCCTTTCCTGGCACCTATTTCAGTTACGCAGGTACCCATCCCCATTTTCTGCCACACAGTTAATCTCACCAACTATGCCAAATGTAAGGTTTGAGCTCTATCACCAGAGATGGAAAGTCACCAGGAGCTGGGAGACCGAAGAAAATGTGAGTAGTAATATGCTAATGGAATAATCTTTATTCACTCTAGGCCAACATCTATGATATCAAGAGTGCATTGACACAAAATTCTTATAAGGTAGAATTTTGCAAAAAATGTTTATGCAAGAGGTAACATTTTTCCATGTTCCCCTGATATCTCAAATAAATTATCTTTAACTGATTTTGTAGTTTCTTAGATGCCTAAGGTTAAAATTCTTTGGTTCATATCCACATTGGTAGCATGTGATCTCAAATGTAATTGAATCATACATATTCCCTTCATGTATGTACTCTGTAGTTCATTAAATTGTCTCCCTGTGTCTCTTGGGTCAATTTAAAAGTCAACACTTGTTGCACACAATTGTTTATGTTACCCATCTTCAATCTCAAGTTGTATTAGAGAATTATAGCATAAAAAGAGCAGTGTATGGGCATAAGAACAGACATAGTGATCAATGGGATAGATTTACAGACCCAGACATAACCCCACACACATATGAAAATCTGAGTTTTTAAACAGATTCCAAAAATGTACACCAGTGAAGACACCATCTTTAACAAACGGTGCTGGTCAACTTGGGTGGCTACTGTGGAAGAAGGGAGGTAGACCCATGTCTATCACCCTTCACAAAACTCAGCTCCAAATGGGATCAAGGATGTCAATGTGAGGCCTCTGGATCTGAAAGAATGGAAAGTTCATGTGATTGAATGCATTTAAAAAAAGTTTGGTTTTGTATTTTTCCTTTTTAAAAAAGCATTTTCACTAATTTTCCTCACTTTTTTGAGAAAGATAAAGATAAAGAACATGAGCAGTATGGTGGCTAGGAAGCCAGAGCAGATCTGTGAGAAGTTGAGAGAGGGGAAAGAATATTATTAAATTATATTGTAATCAATTTTTATTAAGAATAATTTATTAAGAATAATTTAGTCGGGCAGTGGTGGCTCACGCCTTTAATCCCAGCACTCAGGAGGCAGAGGCAGGAGGATCTCTGTGAGTTCGAGGCAGGGCTGGACCCATAGCCTCCAAAACAATACAGAGAAACCCTGTCTCGTAAAAAACAAAACAAAAAAAGCAAGAAAAAAAAGAATAATTCAATAAAACGGCTTAATTTTCTTTTAGCAAGATCCATTCTTGGTTCTGTTAATTTTATTTTTGAAGTAAATGCATCTATAATAACAATAGAGCATTGTAAGTTGCAGTGCTTTCTAAACCAAAACATCCATCTTCAGATATTTTCAACAATTAACTCTCCATAAAATGTGCAGTAAATCATCACTTTTAGTCTTTGGCACAGACAAACTACAATTTGTTTTGTGTTGACCTTTTAATTTAAGAAAATTGAATGAAAGTTTCCATCAAGTCCTCATATCATCCAACTGAGACTTTTATGCTTTTGATTAATCTATGGTCCATTGTTTCCATGACTCCTGTTAAGCTTTGAGCACCTTAAGATACAGTATCGCATGCTGTTGAGCTCTAAGTCATTAGGACATTGTTTTACCTGTTATTTTAACTTTAATATGTGCATGTGGGTAGGTGGCAGTTGTATGATTGCAAGTACCCATGAGCACAGAGTCATCAAATTCCTCAGAGCTTGCATCACAGGCATGAATACATGTCATTTGCAAGAACAGTACACATTCTTCACCACTGAACCATCTCTCTAATCCCTGAATAATTAGGGCATTAAATGTGCAAAGCTAATTGATTATCTGATTAAACACTTTTCATTAGTTTCCAAAGTATCTCCATATGATGGTACACATTTTTCTTGCTATTTATTTTAAACAAGCACTGACTGTGAGAAGCAAGCTGATTGCCTTGTGTTTCTCAAATGTGCTTAAATTGCTCCTTCTAATCTCTGGGATTTTCTTTTACTTGGGATATTTTGAAAATTGATGGTATGAATAGTATATTTAGCAACTCTATTTACAGAAATCTTTCCAAATCATGAAATTCAATGACCAATGTATATATATTTTAAGCCATATAAATGACAAGCTCAGGATAATTGTAGGGGGATAGAGGGGAAATGAGTCAAACCTAGGTGACATTAAACATAAGTTCATGTTTCATTCTGATTACACTGGTCTCAATTGTACTGAGCTGTCTGACACACGCCAGAGTTTTAATAGGCAGCAGAGGAGTATATCATACTGTCCCATGGGCACCAAGCTGCAGCTTGCTTTCCAAAGTTTAGATGGCTAAGCAGCTCATTCAGACTTTGCTGTCTCAAAACCACACAGATATATGCTGACGTTAGACCCTACAATTTGACCAAAATGTGTATTTGAAAAGCCACGAATGTATTCCATCCAAGGATGATATTAGATAAAGCAAGCCAGAGGTGAGGGGAAAACAAGTTATCTTGTGTCTTAAAAAGTAACCATTGCAGCATTCAGATTCATTCCACCATTTTCAATTAATAACTAAGCATTTAGTGAGATAGAGCTGTACAGGGAACTTTGATAGTAGGTCTGTTATTGGCATGTGTTTTTTCTGATTGGGAGCTTGACATTTGGAAGACCTGCTTTCTTTTTCCTCTAAGTACATCACACAGAACAGACAGTGATCATTCTATTTAGTGTTTTTTTAATGACTTTTACTATTTCAAAGTACAAAAGCCACAGAAAAGATCAGATTTCTTCCATTTTATTTATTTTTGGTTGGTAAGATGTGTTTAAAAGTCAAGAAAAATATGCAAATTAGATATTGGATTAAATATCTCTGATTATAGATAATAAAGCATATGATTCATTATCAATTAATATAACCACAAAAACCTCTATGGATTAATTTAATTATGTATATATGCATAGTCATAATGAAGAAACATACATTTTCATTAAATATATATGTATGTGAGTTCATATATATGTATATATGTACATATACATATATGGTTTGTGTATAAGAATGAAATTCTCTAAATCATCAATTCTTAATCTGTGGGTCATGACCCCTTGGGAGTTGAATGACCCTTTCACAGGGGTCACATATTAGATTTCTGAATATCAGATAGTTGCGTTATGATTCATAACAGTAGCAAAATTACAGTTATGAAGTAGCAGTAAAAATAATTTTATGGTTGGGGATTACCACATTATGAGGAATTGTTTTAACGGGTCACAACATTAGGAAGGTTGAGAACCATTGCTCTAAAGAATAAGTACCAGGCTCATGGTAAGACAGATACATTAGCAATGGTCATAAAATATATTGTTATCATTAATGGCTATGGTCTTAGCTAAGATAACTTTCTACCAGTCTTCGTACATGCCCATAGCAGCATCCACTGGTTTTGCTCTTATCTCTTTTTCCCACATCATTGGTTTGCTCTTCTCCATTGATCTTCTCATCAACATTCAAGATTGTGATATTTTTTCACCTTAAGAGTCTTTGTCTACACGAAGCATCCATGCAATTGTAACTGTGCTCTGTTTTTCTCTAATAGATGCTATTGAACCAAACGACCTATGCTTCATACTGAACTTTGGCAGGTTCAGGGGGCAGAACAGACATAAATGTGAAATGTAAACAATACAGGGTATAAAGGATGATATATCTATTTCTTCATAGTGTAAAAAGATTTTATATACTGCTCAATAAACACACTGGAAAGTCACAGAAAGGGCAGGCCACCTAAATAGCCAAGAAAATGCCCAAATAAAATAGCAATGAGATAAACAGAAATTAAAGTCATAGTAAGAAAGCAACCTGCACTCACTGAAAAGATGAAACATGAAATTTTCAGAACAAATAGGATCTGTACATACTGTTGTGAGGAGTACATGATTCCAGATATTTAATAACTTGGCACCACCAACTAAAGCCAAGCTAATACTCCCTATGTTCCAGTGTCCCAGTGAGCCTATCTGATTTCATTGCCTGATAAATCTATCTTGTTAATGTCAAGTCCCTTAAGAACAATGCAAACCAGATAAGGGTACAGGTTTATATCTTTATGTTTGCGGTTGAAATCTAAGTACCTCTCATGCAGCCCAGCCATTCTAAATAATAATAAATTAATGACTTTCAATTCCTCAGAAACATTAGAAGGAACTTCCAGGATGGAACATTGCCATTTGTCTTCATAGTCTGTGTTATATTTGTCAGAACTATGGTGTGTACTATCCAAAAACAATACAGTGAATTCATAGTACTTTAAAATAATCACAATCAGGGCTTGGGGACATTGAAAAGAATGGGCAGGCATAAGTAATGAAATAGGCATTAGTAATGAATAGGTATGTCATTAGTAATGAAAATATATCTATTTGTGATATCATCAACAAGGAAGAAAAAGCATAAAAGAAAGGAGTAAGAAAGCAAGATAGAAATAAAAAGAAAACCTATTTGGCCATTTTTATTTTGACAGAATTAGTTTATTTAAAATAGAACCTAAGTTTGTTGATATTTTAAGAGTCAGAGGTGGTGGATGACTCCAGGAAAACAGAATCTTCCAGATACAATATGACTGATACACACATGAACTCATAGAATCTCTGACAGTGTACGCAACACCTGAACAGGTTCAAACCAGACAAAATCCTAGCACTGTCTGTCTGTCTGTGTTCTCCTCCTCTTCTCTCCTCTTCCTCCCAGTGATACTTCATTTGAGATGCCTGAGGTTTTTTCCAGCACATATCAATTAAAAATAGTTACTTGGCTAGGGATGGGACTTTGTGTCTACTTTGCTTGCTTAGTGCTAGGATTTCGTCTGGTTTGAACCTGACTCTTACAATATTTTTTCCTCCTCTTCTGTGTAGGTCCCTGAGCTTTGAGAGGGGGATTTTGATAAAGACATCCCAGTTAAGGCTAAAGGCTCTGAAGTCTCTCACTCTATGCACATTGTGTGGCTGTGTGGGTCTCTGTGTTAATTCCCAACAGCAACAGATACTCACCACCAAGTTTTTGAGAATACTTAATAGTCTTGGCAATAGCCTACAATTTTGGGGGGAATCTATGGAAGCCCTTTGACCAATACTCAGCAAGATGTAACCTGCTGAGTTGGGGTATTGTCACCCCTTTTTATGGTGACTCAATTTAAATCCCTTTCATATATGTATATATTTTAGGAAACTTCTACAGTAGTAGGTTTCCATATGACTTCTCAAAGTCCATAAGTGTTTGCTTTCCCTCTTATATTTGCTTCTTTATCCTGTCCTAATCCCCTCCTTATTTAATCCTCTTATTCATTTTTCCCCTTTATCTCATTGCAGTCTCAAATTTCCCTTTAGGGATTTTTAAGAGAAGAGCTTAAAATAATTTTCCAGGTTTAGTAATTGTCACATATTCAAGACCAATAATCATTAATCTTTTGGCATATAATAACAAGGACCTGAACACTTGATTTCATTAAATAATTTACCAGTCATAATTTTTTGCAAAATATTTCAAGACTTTTGAAACAGGTGACAACCAATATAAACATACTTATTATATTAATATATTATGAACTTGGTTATTGTTATGCTCTCTATAACTTAATTTATTTATCTCAATATAGCATAATAACTATCTCATAGGATATTTATCATTAAATACAAAAACATTTGTGTAAAATTTAGTATGAGATCTAATGTTTAATATACTTATTGTATGTTAAAAACACAATTAGTGTTAGCTATCCTTAGGAATATAATTATTAAACAAAACAAATTATAAACAAAAATAAGTTGTTTATTAAATATTGTTATTCATTATTGATGAATACCTCTCTTACTGTCTAGTGACATTTTTGTGAAGATAACTAGTCTTGCAAAAAATTTCATGAAAGAATGGAATTAAAATATTTTAGTAGTTTCATTAGAATATAAGTATGAAAACATGCAGATTAATTTCTCAAGGAAACTTTTCTTCTCCTGATAAAGATATTTTGAATGATTTTCTCAAAATTATTGTTCAGATATTAGACAGAATCAACTACAAATTATATTTAAGCCACACAATCAAAAGTACTTATTTTCTAGCCATGTAGATAATACTGTATCAGATTTTGGTTTAAGTTATAAACAAAATTTCTACCACACTGTGGATAACTTTAAAAGGTTATGTATGTAAAAAAGAAATAAAAAGGAAAGGAAGGGACATGACTTCTCCTGGATATGGTGGAGGAGAAAGTTTATTGTAGATAAAAGGAAGAGTTTAGACATAGGCAGGGACATCTGGGAGAGTCCAGAGTGGTCTTGACCCTGAGCCATGTGAGGAGAGGGAGGCTGACAAGGGAAAGGGGAGAGAGGGGAACCAGTTACAGTAGCCAAAGGTACAAAAAGGGATAGTAACTAAAATATTTGGATTTTATAGGGAAGGGTCTCTGGAAGAAGGGACTAGACTGGAGAGTTCAAGATAGAGGGTGGGGTAAGCCAGCCATATGCTGTACCAGGTAGAGACTGAACAATGCTGGAAGAAACTGGAGGGCAGGTCTACTTTAGTATGTTAAATAGGCACCTCAGCCATTTGTCTCAGAGGTTGACACTTAATAATGTGTTTACCAAATATACCCGTATCTGTGGCAAAAGTGACTACATAAGATTGAAAAACATGGTATTATTGTCAAATACATAATTTCTTATCCTTATAAAATGACTTTTGCATCCATTATATTTAACTGATTGAGATTCAGAATAAAGTGAATCTAATTAAGCAATATGAAAATCACATTTAACTCACTTGTTTTAAAGGCAAAACTTTCCCCCCTCTTACATTCAGTAAGTCATACTGGCATAACTTGAAGAGGAGGTGGCTACAATCGTCCAATATAATTTGATCAATTGCAGCTCTTCCATTTTCTAAGGGAAATAATGTGAGCACATCATAAATAAAACGAGGGACACAGTTGCTGCTCCTTAGCAATTAGTAGGGATGGGCAAAGGGTGGGAAGCTATTTGCACAGAAATCAAGTTCAGTTTTGAAACCCATATTTATGATTGCTAGAAGAGCCAAGAATGGAAAAATATCTTTAAATAGTTATTTGGGGTTTTATGGAAACTGAATAAGTGAATAGAATCTGCAATGGGAAGCAAACGTAAGTATAAAAAGATAATTCAACAGTGCCAGGATAACTTCAGATCTTGAAATAATATATGTGAAACTGAAGACATCTGTTCTGGAAACAATGACAAAAACAACCAAAAATGATATTCCCATTCTGAAGTCTTTTTAGGGTTTGATTACTGCTTTTCTACCACCTTTTGCTAAAGATTCTGTTTTACACTATTGCATGAGAAACGTTGTTACTTCTTACCCATGATTTGCTAATCGACCTTTCTTTCTTTCTTTCTTTCTTTCTTTCTTTCTTTCTTTCTTTCTTTCTTTCTTTCTTTCTTTCTTTCTTTCTTTCTTTCTTTTTGAGACAGGGTATCTCTGTGACTTTGGAGCCTGTCCTGGAACTAGCTGTTGTAGACCAGGCTGGTCTCATATACACAGAGATCCACCTGCCTCTGTCTCCCAAGTGCTGGGTGGGATTAAAGGCATGTGCCACCACTGATCAGCGCTAATCTACTTTTATCATTAAAATTAGTTTTAAATCACAAGCATCCTGGCAGTTCCAAATAAAATCCTCTTCACTATGAAAGCCTCAAGTAATTTAAGCAAATATTAATAAAGAATGAGCAGTTAGTGGGTTAAAAAGTTGTTGTTGGGTGGCAGTGGTCCATACCTTTAATCCCCTCACTCTGGAGGCAGAGTCAGGCTGATCTCTCAGAGTTTAGAGGCAGCCTGGTATATAAAGTGAGTTAGAGTATACAAAGGCATGCAGAGAAATCCTGTATCAAATAAAAAACAAAACAAAACAAAACAAAAAACCACCCTAAAGTTGTGTAAGCTGAGGCTTGGAGAGAACTCACTGGTTAAGATCACATAATGATCTTGTAGAGGAACTGAGTTAAATTAATTGCTCCCATGTTCAGCTGCTCCCAATAGTTTATAACTCCAGCCACAGGAGTATCTTACACTTTTAGTCTCTTCAGGCACCCACACTTGAGTATCCACACACAGTAACATAGTTAAAAACAGTAGAAGTATATCTTTAAAATTATATCAGTTTAAAATCATTCCTTTGATAATTGTCTTTGTTTTCAATGTATTTGTGGACATTACACCTTTGTACAAGATGTCTTCTAGCATTTGTAGGACCCAGGCAAGAGTTCAAAAGAAAGGGAAACCCCAAATGGGGTTATGTTCTCCATTTTCAGAAGGTCTCACTGCTAGAAGGTTAGTAATACCTTGGAAGAAGTCCCTCCCATCTGAATTGCCAACATGTTTCTGTCTTTGCCTCTGGTTCCATTTGTGTGTGCTCTGATGGGTAGTGTATAAATCAATACATCCAAGTCCATGCCCCCTAGCTCTGTCTACTGAGTAACATCCTGGGTATGATCAACCTCTAGGAGCTAAGACAGTGGAAGAAGCTCAAGCAAACTCAAGTAGATTAGTGAAAAATTCCAAGATTTGGAGCACCCACATCAATCTAAAAGTCAAGATACAGTTTTGGATTAGGAGTGTCTCCTAGTCCCTCTGATTCCCTAGTATGTGGGATGTCATAGCTAAAGGAAGACTGGGCTATAGAACCCTTAGTCAAAGAATAGTCTTCCAACTTAAACCTGTGAATTTCTTATTGACAGCCTATGATGAGATGACATGCTTCACAAGAGTAGAAATAAAGTATCACTTTCCTTATTTAAGAGGATGACTTCCTGAAGAAATGCACATCAGTTTATATTTTTATGCAAGGTAATTTTCGTAACCTTCCCCATTAAATGGTATTGCTCTAAAGTATGATACTTAAAATGGAGTTATTCTTGACTAGTTGTAGATGTAGGAGCTAACATGAATAAATTAATATAAACATATTTTCATATATGTCATATTCCCATTGGGCATTTATATTATAATGTTTAGTTTTTTCACTGTTTATGACAATGCCATGAGAGTTAAAGGTAAACTGCATTTAGTTCTTCCTAACTGTAGTTGTTCAAATGGAATTTAAGACAAAGCATAGATAGGCATGGTGGTACTGGGTTGTAGTTACAGCTACTTGGAAGGCTACAGCAAGAGGATCTACTTAAGCTGAGCTCAAGGTTGAGAGACACAACAAGACCCTCTTCCCAAAGAATAATATAATTAAAAAAGGAAGAAAAGCATGAAAAATCTAGACACTACTTACAATGTCCCCAAAAGTAAAATGTTCCTTTAAGTGAATCTAATATTGTGTTCTGTCTTGTTACATGCCTAGGACTTTTAGGTCTAAAAAAGGATTCTATCAGTCCAATATGAAATCATAGGTACGACATTGTCAGCCTACCATCCCACCGCCAGAGAGTCTGGGAAACAGGAAGGACTCTAAAAGAGATATGAATGGTAACCTAGAGAAGGGGAATGGCATGAGATCTCCTGAGGGGATTGGGAGCATGGGGGGAGGAGAGGAGAGAGTGAGATGGGAGAAAGAGAGGGGGAGAAGAGGAGGAGAGAGGAGGGCATGGGGGAGCAGGAAGGTTGAGTCAGGATAAGAATAGAGGAGAGCAGGATAAAAGATACCATAATAGAGGGAGCCATTATAAGTTCAAGGAGAGATCTGGCCCTGGAGAGATTTTCAGAGATCTACAAGAATGACACCAACTGGCATTAAGGCTACCTTAAATGCCTTTCCCAGATAATGAGATTGATGACTACCTTATATGCCATCCTACAACTCTTATTCGGTGACTCATGGAAGCAGAGGTCGACATCCATAGCTAAAAACCGACCTGAATTCTTGGAACCCAGTTGCAAAGAGGAGTGATGAGCAAAGAAATCAAGACCTGGCTGGTGAAACCCACAGAGGCAGCTGACCTAAACAAGGGGGAATGCATGGACCCAAGACTGATGACTGAGAGGCCAGCATGGGACTGATCCAGACCCCCCTGAACCTGGGTGTCAGACAGGAGGCCTCTGCAATCTATGGGACCTCAGATAGTAGTAGATCACTATTTATCCCTGGCATACAAATGGACTTTGGGAGCCCATCCCACTTGGAGGGATCCTCTCTCAGCCTGGACACATGGGGGAGAGCCTATACCCTGTCTGGGATGATATGACAGACTCTGAAAATCCCTCATGGAAGGCCTTACACTCCCTGGGGAGCTGAGGGGGGATGGAATGGGGAGTTGGGGAGATTGAGGGCGGGGGAGGAGGGGAGGGAGATGGAGCTAGGAGTAACATGTGTAAAAATCCAAATAAAAAATTATTATAAAAAAGTTCATTTCATTCTGATTAACTGTCAACTGACACAAATGGCAAATTATAAGTATTTTGTAGGTTCTACCAGACTTCAGTAACTGGAGAATTTGTGTTTCAATATCCTCAAATAAATGAGGATAGAGTTATCAGTTAGATAACTCAAGTTCTCTCTGCTTTGTAAAATATGTGTACTCAGCTTATAGAGTAAATGAAGTTGGTATTACATCATAGTAAATAGGAGAACTTCCGCTTTAAGAATCATTTTAAGGAAAATGTTTAATGTCTATCATTTCAATGGGCAAAATAATCCCACAGAAAAGAGTTTGCCGAGAAATGTTTTGATTAATAAAAAACTTTATTCATTGTCTGAAACACTAGTAATTAGATGACAAATTCCACCAGAAAAATGAATTTATTTTTTTCTTTTCTTTTATATAAGAGCAGGCTTTAAGTAATAGTTCTCCAGAAATATTAGACCAATAGAGCACTATTAAATCAGAAATACTCATCAACAAAATAAATGCAAGGAGATGATTTCTAAGTTAATATAATCTATACAGTAAGATTCCCTTCTATATAGACTTAAATGTACAGATCCAAGAAAGAGTAATTGGACCTCTTTAAATAGAATTTATATCTGTAGTCTTTGCAATGTATTTGTCTGCTATTTATGACATGATCCACAGGTTCAAGATACATTTTAGGATGAGACTGAATTAAATCAAATAATGGATTTCAAGCATTCCACAAACACCAAGAGGTCATGGAGACTGGAATGGTGATCAGTTTCTTTTGATAGACATGCATTCTAGAGAGGAAAAGGAAATTGTTCACAAACCCCAAAGCTAAAGCACACTTTGCATTTCGAAATCAGGAAGTGCCCTGTGTTATTACTACCCCTAAAGCCAATTCTACCAATTACTGATTAGCAACTCAAGTTCACTAAGAACAGTACTCATACAAGACGCTCATTCTATTGAATGTGTATCATCAGGTTGCTGTCTTGTGCGTGGTCGCATCATTTGTTTATCCATTCAAATGCACATTGACTAACACATGTAGAAACCTCAAATGAATGTGATAATTCACAGGAAAACTAAAAGTTCATTACATTCACTGTCATCTAAAGCACCATCTAGTAGGGCTGATGGAAAATAGATACACATATCAGATATGATGTCACTCTAATTCTTTGAAGAATCCTTTGGCATGTAATTGGAAACAATAAGGAATACATCTAATGAATGGTAATGATCAACGATGTAATGTTGTTATGTGCTACTAAATGGTGGTGCAGAAGATGCCATAGCATTCGGAGTAGAGACTCAACAACAGCAAGTTTGAAGAAGGCCTAAACGTCTACTTTTTTGCTGATACAGGTCATACTGTAAGGTTATTGTGAGAAGCAACCATGGTGAATACAGGCAGGTTTCAGGTGGGACTTGTTTTATTAACTATTTTCATAGGGAAGTTCTAAAAGAATTCATTACAATATGGTAATGAAAATGAATGCCAAAGACAGAGTTGTTTTGCTGTGTGTTTATGCATTTACCTTTATTTCATTTTGTATTTAATCCTAGCTTCCACATAGGAGAAAAAACACGATATCTAACTTGCTTTCTGTATCTAACTTTCTTTGCCAATTATGAAGCTCTCTATTACATTCATTTTCATGTCAAATTTTTCATTTATCCTTCTCTTTTATCTTTGTGATGTTATATTATGTATATATGCATATTTATTATTTATTATATGGTAATACGTATTATTCATATGTATGTATTATGTATTCATGTATTGATGGGCACCTAGGATTAATCTATAGCTTGGCTATTGTGTTTCTCTCCACAGTAAACACAGAATGTAGGTTTCTCTCATGATTGTTCATTTCTATTTTTTAGAGTACATACTCAGGAATTCTACAGATGGGCCATTTGGCAGTTCCAACTTTTTGGTCTTTAAATTGTTTTCTATGCTACTGTACTAATTTACATCTTTGTCCACAATGTGCAAGGACTTTCCACCAAACACAACCTAACCACCATTGTTATTACGGTTATTTATTAAAAAGAAAATATTAGTGCAGTTTTTATTTTAATTTTCCTGTGACTAAGGAGGTTGTGTATTTTCTCATATTAACATTTTCATTGGGGGGGTAACATGTTTATATCACTTGATTAGTCAGGATTTGATTATGTTTTCTTTTGCTGTTAATTCTTTTAGCTTGTTAAATATTCTGGATGTTACCCCCTTATAAGAAAAACAGTGGGTAAAGACTTTTCTGCACTCTAGGGTAACACTTGCTCAGGTAACATGTTGTTTAGAAGCATTTTAAATGTGGTGTACTCTCACATGTGAACTGTTTTTATTTCTTGAGCTGTTAGAATTTACTATTCAGTAAATATTTTGCTATGTGGTATCACAAAATGCTTCTCTTATGGTTTCTCTAACATTATCAAAGTTTTGAGATTTAGATTAAGGTATTTAATACATTTAGATACATTTGGCACTGGTACAAGGTGAGAGACAAAGAATCTACTTTCATTCTCTTTCATGTGAATGTGCATTTCTCTAATACCACTTGTTAAGCTGTCTTTTCTCCAGTGTGTGTTTTGCCAACTTTGGGTACCTATGCATGGATGGCTGTGCCAGTAATTGTTTGTTTTTTGAGTCCTCTATTGTATTCCATTAGTTATATGTCTATTTTATTCCAATATCATGCTGATTTATTTTTCTGATTTACAGCAGAATGGGAGATCACACATGGTGGTACCCCCCATACATGGTGATTCCTCCATACATGCTGATCTGTCTATACATGCTGGTACCTTTATACCAAGAATTGCTTTGGCTACTCTGAATCGTTTCAGTTTTCACATGACATTTAGGATTTTTTCCTCCCATTTCTCTGAAGTCTTTGATAGAGATTCCATCGAATCTTTCTATTATTTTTGTAACATTCATTTTAAAAATAACT
The DNA here is from genome assembly GCF_017639785.1 of Mesocricetus auratus. Lineage (NCBI taxonomy): Eukaryota > Metazoa > Chordata > Mammalia > Rodentia > Cricetidae > Mesocricetus > Mesocricetus auratus. The sequence continues at coordinate 63,466,484 of NW_024429192.1, forward strand.
CTATGCAATAGCATTGGAGGTCTTTCCATCTTCTCTTATCTTCAGTTTCTTCCTTTGTATTTTCTGGTTTAATTTAGAGATTGTTTTTCTTCTCAGCTGGAATTACGACTGGGTATTTAATTTTGGGTGGACGGTGTGAATAAGTCCACATATCAGGCTATTTTTAGTTTTGCTTTAATTTTGTGGACTGGTGGCAACACAATGTACAATGCTCAGGTGATACATCCACACTGAAACAGGAAAAAGGACTAAGGCTTTGGAAATATACAGGGATCATTCTGACACCCACATGAGAGGGTCTATAATCCCAACAAGTTCCCAGCCTTCAACTTCCCTTTATGACCCCAGTCATAAAGGAGGTGGTGTTTTTTGTTTCCTTGGTAGGTGAACCAGTCTCTGGTTCTTTCAGGTGGCTGCGTTTATCTCAGAGTTTTCCATGCAGCTTAGTCCCTCTGAGATAACTCTTCAGTTTTCCCTACTTAACATAGTTTTGGGGAGGGAGAGACCTTGTGAATCAGGTCAGTCTCAGGACTTTCTAGAAGCTATTTGAGTTGTTTTCTCCCTGTGGTAATGGGGCTTCCCTGCAGATAGTTAAGCTTTACCTCCCCGTAGACTACCATCTTGTTTCACTTCCCTCTAAATGTGGGTGCTGAACTATCCTGCTGTTGCCTTTTGCCTTCACATCCTATGTCTCAAGAAGCTTTCCTCCAAGACAGGAGGTTTTAACCTGGGAGGAGAGTGCTGCACAGCAGCAGTATTCAAGGAACCATGAACCCGGGGTTACTTATGTCACAGAACCTATGGCAGAGCTTACAACTATTTCTACTTCTATTTTGTAATTTTGCTTTCTTTTATAGCTCAATAAAACTCCATCACATATCTACCACGTCTTCATTGTCTGTCTATTGATAGATGAACACCTGGGCTAATCCCATTTCCTAGGTTTTGTGACTAGAGGAACAATGAGCATGGATGTTCATGAATAACTCTTGGCAGCTTTGGGAGAAGGAGAAGAAAGGATTGATAAAACTAGAAAGAAAAAGACCTGATTGTTATGTGGAAGCACATCATAAAAATTAAAAGAGGCTTCAATCAGAATTAATGTTACTAGAGTGAAAGTGTTCCAATTCATTGAAGTTAATCAAATTTCCCATAACTTAAGATTTCATGTAAGTAGTTTGTATATAAAAGTACTCTATTTAGAAAAGATGTTTATTAACAGATTCCTCTCTGTGGCCACAGGGCAGTGGGAATGGCTAAAGCTCAAAGATACACTTTGGGTGTGGTTAATATTCAAATATCTTTAGGGACAGTAGAAAAAACCTCCCAGGCAAATTGTCTCATTACAGGTCTGGAATGTTCCCAAGGTTTGCAAACCTTGAAAGACAAACATACATTTCTCTAAATGCTACTGAACCAAAATTACATCAATGTGTTCTTTAATACTTGTATTTTAAAACCCATGATTTTCCTGCGGTAAGAGCCTCAGAGCTATTGAAGGCCTCAGGACTAAAAATTTGCCAAAGCCAATTGTGGTTCAGGCACTTGAGCCAGCTCTCACTTTTTTTTCCTTCTTGCAATACTCAGTTTGGACCCTTTCTTGCCTCTCTCAGGTTAGCAAACTCTGGACTCTAAACTGAGGTCATCTTCACAATGTGGCTGGTGTACAGTGTCCCTGTGGTAATTTAAAATTTGCTTACAATTTGAAGGGATTTCACTCAAATCAAATTCCACCTTAGCACCTTTGTGAAGAACTCAGAGCACCTTACATTTCTTAGTTAAACTAAAAAGAAACCAAAAGTCTTTTTTTGTATTTGACATTGTGATTGTATATCCAGTCACAAAATTGTGCACCTTGACTAGGACCATGCACTTCCAAAGTACTGGATAAAGTGTCGGTGCACTGAAACACAAATTTTAATTATATATATATATGTAATTTATTAATTCTGTCTCTTCAGACAGTAATATGAAATTGGTTAATTTTCTTGTAGTCCTTGACCAATAATGTGAAGGAAAAAGCTTAAAGATCATTTTGCATAACCCTTCTCATATGATTTAGAGCTAGGACATATAATAAGGGATAGCCTTGATGTCACATAGTACATGTCACACAATTATAACTGATGGCTTTCCTAAGGTGTTGATGAGTGAATTTTGAAGGTAAATATCTTTATCCTTTGTCCAGGGTCTTCGAAGTACCTCTGTGCTGACAAATAAGCCACATCTTACTCAGATGTAGGCTAGTCTTTGTCCTCTAAAATCAGGAACAAGACAATGCTGTCTCCTCTCTCCATACCTCTTCTATATTGTACTTGAAGTTCTAGCTAGAGCAATACAACAACAAAAGGAGATAAAGGGAAAACAAATTGGAAAAGAAGGAGCCAAAATCTCACTATTTGCAGATTATATGATAGTTTATGTAAGTGATCCGAAAAACTCTACCAGGAACTCCTAAAGTTGATAAAAGCCTTCAGCAAAGTGTCAAGATACAAGATCAACTAAAAAAAACAGTAGCCCTACTATATACAGAAGATAAATGGGCTGAGGAAGAAACCAGAGAAACATCACCCTTTACAATAGCCACAAACAACATAACATACCTTGGGTTAATGCTAACCAAACAAGTGAAAGACCTGTATATCAAGAACATTGAGTCATTAAAGAAAGAAATTAAAGATGATACCAGAAAATGGAAAGATCTCCCATTCTCTTGGATAGGTAGGACCAATGTAGTAAAAATGGAAATCTTACCAAAAACAATCTATAGATTCTATGCAATCCCCAGCAAAATTCTTCACAGACCTTGAAAGAATAATTATCAGCTTTATATGGAAAAACAAAAGATCCAGTATAGCCAAAACAGCCCTGTGCAATAAAGGAACTTCCGGAGGCATCACAATCCCTGACTTCAAGCTCTATCATAGAACTATAGTCCTGAAAACATCTTGGTATGGCACAAAAAAAGACAAGTAGACCGATGGAATTGAATTGTACACCGTGATATTAACCCACACACCTATGAACACTTGATTTTTGACAAAGACGCCAGAATTATGGAAAAAATGAAGCATTATCAACAAATGGTGCTGGCATAACTGGACACTGGCATGTAGAAGACTGCAGATAACTGCATATATATTGCCATGCACAAAACTTTAGTCCAATTGGACCAAAGACCTCAAAATAAGTCCCGCCACACTGAACCTCTTAGAAGAGAAGGTAGGTGGTACCCTCGAACAAATTGGTACAGGAGACCACTTCATGAACATGAGTCCAATAGCGCAGATATTGAGATGGACAATTAATAAATGGGACCTTTTGAAACAGAAACTTTTGTCAATCAAAGAACACAGTCAACAAGACAAAACAGCAGTTCACAGAATGGGAAAAGACACTCTCCAAACCCACATCTGACAGAGGGCTAATTTCTAAAATATACAAAGAACTCAAGAAGCTAGTCACCAAAACACCAAATAATCCAATTTAAAAGTAGGGTACAGAACTAAATAGAGAATTCTCAATTGAAGAATCTAAAATGCCTGAGAGACATTTAAGAAAGTGTTCAACATCCTTAGCCATCAGGGAAATGCAAATCAAAGCAATTCGGAGAACTCCTGTCAGAATGGCTAAAATAAAAAAACTCCAATGACATTTTATGCTGGAGTAAATGTGGAGAAAAGAGAACACTGTTCCACTGCTTGTGGGAGTAAAAACTGTACAGCTACTTTTGAAATCAGTATGGAGATTCCTCAGAAAAATGGGACTCAGTCTACCACAAGGTCTAGCCATCCCACTCTTAGGCATATACCGAAAAGATGCACATTCGTATAACAAGGACATCTGTTCAACCATGTTCATAGCAGCATTATTTGTAATAGCCAGAACCTGGAAGCAAACTCGATGCCCCTCAGCTGAAGAATGGATAAAGAAAATGTGGTACATTTTCACAACGGAGGACTACTGAGCAAGAAAACAAAAACATTGGAATCTTGAAATTTGCAGGCAAATGGATGGAACTAGAAGAAACCATCCTGAGTAAGGTAACCCATTCACAAAAAGACAAACATAGTATGTTTCTGTCATTCTGTTAAGGCTCAAAGTATACAGCTGCTCTGTCAAGAAAGTGCTTAATAGAAGGAAGAAATGGGCATCAGTGATATTGGTCACACTATTTGCTAAAAACAGGATTATATGTCAAATACTTCACTTTAACTTATTTACTTTCTTAATTCCATTTGGGAAAATTACCAAGAGCATATAATTTGGTCATATCCATAACATAAAAGAAAGGAAAAATACAAAAAAATTTTGTCATGAGCAACAATAGTGAACATAATTGTGAATTTAAAATGTGGGGTATGTTTTAAGCAAAAAAATTCTAGACATTCTAAAAATTAGTTTTGTATGATAGTCATTAGATATAATGTCCAATTGTTGCTCTTTATGAAGGTAATGTAGAACACAAATCAATATCTATTATTAAACATTTTTATTTGTGTTTGTTACCTTTATATTAGTGGTTAAACACGCTTCACTGTTTAGATTCACTTTTACTGTAAAAGTTATGCCGGGGGAAGCCTCATCTTTTCATTTCAGGACAGTGCTATGCAATGGGCAGAGATTTACATCTTTTCTGTAGGACCAGCTCAATTCATAATATAATATGTGCAAAAGAAAGAAAATGATGAATATAGGTTGGGAGATGAAGGGGCTAACCTAGGATTTGTGAGTAGGACCCAGGCAAGGTGGTGTAGATATATGTAGGGAAGTGAGTTAAAGACTTGGACTTTTTTGTCCTTGAGTCATAATGCCCGTCTTTTCTTACTCCTTTAACTTAAGAGTGTAACATTGAATAACAGATTTAAAATGTTATTGTGAAAATGATCTCTCAAGGTAGATAGAATAGTTCAATCATAACTCCTTTCCTATATAACTTTGGATGCATACTTCTTGTCTTCATTCCTCAAGGCAACCATTTGCCAGTTAGGCACAACTATAGTATGTTTCACTAACTTCCTAAAATAATCGTCTTATAACCTCAGTGTACCATTATTTCTTGGCTACTTTTTAATTATTCATTAGAGTTTAGAATTTTAAAAGCCAATAATTCACTTTTTATTTCAACAAAATTTTGTTTTACTTCTCGAAAGCATTCCTTACATTACAATATTGTTTCATTTTAGTGTTATCCACTAATGTTATTGTAGTTGAATCTGGAATTGTGGAGATCAGGAGGTATCCTGAGGAAGATAAAGTGAACAAACTTAATTAGGTGAGCATCTTAGTTCTAATAATATCTAAGTATTTAGCAATAAGAAGACAATTAAAATTATTGCAGAATAAAAATTTCAACTATAAATGGAATGAATGGTTCTTGTCTTGTCTGGCTATAATTTCATAGAGGTAATAGTCATCATATAGGATTGTAAAATTAAGTAGAAAGCAGACTAGACATGTTCTGGAATACTTGGTAAGGATTTCATGTTTACCCCAGGTGGTGGAAATTTATATTTATATATAATCAAAAATACAATTATTCAGTAATTTATCTTACTTGAACTATTGTGGAAATGTGTTGCTGAGAAGGGCGGGCTTCCCCTGAACTCAATATCTTCCTTGTTCAGCCTTTTGAGTGTTAATATAATCAAAATGTGTACATGAATAGCAATTTGATCTAGTTTAGATGTAGATGCTGGACACATCTCAGTTGGATTTTAACTTGGAGATAACATCCTATTGGGTTGAGTTGGGTAGGCAGGTAGATAGGAGTTGGCTTAAAGAACTGAGTAAAGGTTGTACCACTGATCCAACAGATAGCACGGAACTGCTGAGTGAAAAGCAATACAGTTGGACAGTGAATAACATAATGAAGTTGAATATCTACTGAATTCCTGAGGGAGCTGTGATGTGAACATTCTATGACTTGGCAGCCTGAATTTATGGGGTTGTTTTGGGATTCATTATAATATAGGTCATCTAAGACTGAAGAAGTAACTGATGTAAATCATGGAAACCTTATTTTCAGGTTGGTTCACATTGAGCATTTTAAGACAAAGTGCGTAGTGTTTTGCCCAGCACAAATTACACACATGCATGCACGCACGCACGCGCGAGCGCACACACACACATACACACACCTTATTTATGACAGAAACCAATAATAAATCAGAAGATGAAAGTTAAGATGTAATGACATCATAGAAATGATTACAGTTAGTATTTGACATCTCTCTGTATTTCTCCTATAAGTATATGAGTATTTGTTTACTTTAGAAAGATTTGTATTGGAGGCATCTTTTTATAAAACTTTAATCTTATTATATATAGATTTTACATCATTAGATACAATGTAAGTTTAACTCTCCAAAAAGCAACACTTGTCTAGCCAACTTCAAAGAAAAGAAAATATCAAAGGGATAATTTTTGGCCTGTAACTTAAACTGAAGAAGTAGACCTTGGCAAAGTATCAACTACATGTGTGATTTGAAGTTCATTTTTATTCTATAAGACCTAGTTGAATTTGTGCATCTGCAAAATCTCCACAGCTCTGTAATTTTTGCTCTGTTCCATTTTATTCTTTTCTCTTCTAAAATTCCAATGGTGATGTCTTCGTAAATTTGGTGTGTGGTACATTTATTGATGCAGTTACAGTTCAAAGAATACTGACAGAGAATATTAAGTGGCTAATTGATTTCTTGAGAGGGTGAGAATCAGGGCTGGGAAGACAACCACAAATGTTTCTCTCCAGTGTGTTAAGTTCTCTGCTATTCAGCAAAACCTTTCAGATCACCCCGCCCTGCCACTCTGGAATACTGACTTACCCAGTCTGAACCTCTGAGGGTCCTGTGGTTTTAACTTCACTAACCGTTATGGGCAGACGTCTGCTTTCAATCTCAGTGTGGCTTCCTTCTGGACATCCCTTCTTTCCAGGACAGGATTCCAGCTTTGCCTTGGCAGCCTGGCTGCTCTTTGCCTCCAGCAGTCGTATCTTGCCTTGTTGTCAGATCCCATTTAATCTTCACTGCCTATTATGTTGGATCATTCAGCTGAAGCTGACTCCAATGTTATATTCATTTTGACTTTTCTTTTGCAGACGTTTTTTGTCCCAGTGCAATTTGTTTGGGGGCAGGATGGAGTCTATGATTATAGGCTACCATTACATTAGTCAGGACAAACCTTAACAGTCACAGCTGTTTCTCTTTTGTGGCATTTTAAATGTTATGTTTTATTAAAGTTTTCATGAAAAATATATTCCCATGTCCCATCAACAATGAAGATAGGGAAATTATCTTTCAGATTTCATAATCAATCTATGAACTCAAATTATGAAGTGCCACCTTGATTTCTTTCATTACTACTGCATACCAACCATCAGAATGGGAGGGCTCTGAAGTCTATGATGAAATAGCTAAATAGAGTTTTTATATACAAGTTTTAAATTTGAGGCTACATTTTATTCATTAAGTATATCAAGGCAGTTGTTTAGAATCTCCTTAGACAGAAAATAAATGTAATACATGTTAGAAAAGCAAGATATCATTAAATACTCATGGATAATCCATCTACTTGCACAGGACTGTTAATAAAAGTTTAATGTCTTACTTATACTTTTATCAGACACGTTCATAAAAACCATAATTGCCACAATGCTGATAAAGGATAAATATGAAGCTTTTGAAGAAGAGTAGGTATTTTCACCTCACCTTAAAATAAATAATAATAAATAAAATTAAAAAATGATAAATCAAGATGAAATTCCAGAAAACTCTAAAAACCCATTTTAAAACCCTGTAAAAGTTTACTTCTCCTCAGTTTCTAGGCGTGGTCTGTGACATTTCCTTTATTTTACATAAGTGTGAAGACTTACCCACACTGACTTCTTCCCATCTTTTAACAGTAAGATTAAGTGATTACCCATCCTTACTATTTCCTACTCAAACCACTGGATAGCTCTGCATAGTTTGTTAAGATCTACAGAGTAATCCCAAGATGCTTTGGAAGCCAATGCAATGCATGACTAGAAACTTACATTTCTTTATAGAGTAACAGAAAAAAAGAGAGAGAAGAGGATCCCTCAAATTGTATATCTTTTGTTTAACAGGTGGGTAACCTTGAGCTAGTGCATAACATTTTTAATAATCAACAGAATTTGAAACTTTTATAACACAATGGGACATTTTTGCTAGTATTCTTCATATTTATGTCTGCCTTAAGTATTACAATTTTTGTGCAATGTTTTGTTGCCCCAGTGACACCTGCTTAATAAATAGATATGATTTGAGAAAAGGTGAAAATTATGCTGGCAGTGGACTCTAGTGACATGGGAGAGGATCATGATATAAAACAATGAAACATTCTTAATGTACAATATTAACTTCTCTTAATTAAAATAAATGAAGATGTATATTACTCTAGGAAAAAGTAGAAATGAATGTCAAACAATTTACTTACTGGTTAGAAAGGCAAAAATTCTAAGTCCATAGAGTTAGTCTATACTAAACTTTAATATTCAGTGATATTTGTTATTGATTTTGCTGCCAGAAATGTTCTCATATAACATAATGGAGAATACACAGTTTTTAATTGTTGTGTGCAATGTAGAAAATTAAATTAAGGACTTGCCACGACTAGGTAAATAGCCTTAACACTGAGCTGTATCCCCAAAACTCTTCATTTTTTAAGAGTTTATTTTATGAACGTATATTCTGAGTTCTTTGCATTATAATTTTTGATACAATTAACCACTGAAACCAGCTGTGACTGGTTTCCTTTGTGAGAAAATTTATGTTTGATTTATTTAATGAAAGCTACTAAGATGTTTTGGTCACCCTGTGTTAGATTTGTTCCTTTGTAAAATATGCTGTGATGCACCTTGAGCAGGAAATGGAAGGAAAGATTTGGGGAAGAAGAGAAGGAGATGTGTCAAGGCACGCAACAGTCATATTCACTATTAAGTTACGTAAGAACATGTAACTGGTAAATGAAAAATGTCTAAAAACATGAGGACTCTCAGAAATATGTTGAGGCAAAATAGCAAGATAATTAATAACATATGCAGTGGGATGACAGTACTGTTCAGAGCAAGCAAAATAATAAATGTAGGTTGGAGGATATATAAAGCAAAAATAAGCTATGAACACCAATTCAGACTAGAAAGTTTTGCCAGGAGAAGGGGAATACATAGAGGAAAAGAAAAGCATTGCTAATTTCTCTTTCTTCACATCTTTCCTCTCTCCTCACACAACTCTTAACTGGAATTACACTCTAGATCCTACTAAAATTATCCATATTAGCTCACCATGGACCGGCTTACCCTTGTACATACTAACAGAAAGCACAATCAAAGCTCTTGCCCACTTCACCCCTTCTACCTGCAGACTCATCTTACTGCTTCTCCACATGGTTTCTGTGGATTGATCACTTTTGGGGGATCTGCTAGTATAACAAACTGTCTTTTCAGTGTCATTGCCTCTCATATTTACCATATTTACACAAGAATAGTAATACAAAATGAAGCAGCTTGATGCTGTTACAAAATGTCTTCATTATATAGTTTAATGTTATATCAAGACTCTGAGGAAAGTAATTGAATCCTTTTCATATTTTGTAGAGCAATAAAAGTTTACAAGAGTAAAATAACTCAGAATTGCAGAGGTGAGTGGGCAGAATTCTCCCAACTACATCAGCTTAATAGAAAAATCAGCTTTTGCATCTATGTTTTAGAGGAATCAGGTTTGCAGTATTGTTAAAAATTATATTCTTGGGGAGAAGAGGAATGAGGCAAGATCCTCTGAACAGATGCAGAACACGGAGAGGGGATGTGGGGAGTGGGAGCTGGGAAGAAGAGAGGGGGAGATGAGGAAGAGAGAGTAGGTCATGGGGGAAAAGGAAGGTTGAGTGGGGGGTGGGTAGAATATGGGGAAGAAGGAATCATAGGTTAGAAGAAAGATCAGGCACCAATGTGACCTCTAGTGATCTAAAGGGATGACACCAATTGGCAAGCTAAGCAATAGTGGAGAGACCACCTCGAATGCCCATTATTGATAATGAACTTGATGTCTATAACCATCCAGGAGCCTTCATCCATTGACTTCATCCATTGAAGCAGAGGCAAACACCCACAGTTAAACACTGAACTGAACCCAAGGAACCCAGTGGCAGAGAGAGGAGCGATGAGCAAATTGGCAAAGAATGGGTTGGCAAAACCAGCAGAGACAGCTGATCTGAACAGGGGAGAGCTCTTGGACCCCAGACCGACAGCGGGAAGGCCAGCATGGGACTGATCCGGACCCCCTGAATGTGAGTGTCAGTGAGGAGACTGGGCAACCTATGGGGCCCTGAGCAGTGGATCAGTGTTTATCCCTGGAATACAAACAGACATCGTGTGTCCACAGAACAAAGAGGGATGCTCTCTCAGCCTGGACTCTTAGGGGGAGTGCCTGGACCCTACCCTGAGTGAAATGACAGACTCTAGATATCCCCTATGTGGAAGGAATTAGCAATAGGGTGGGAGGCTGGGGGGGGGGGATGAGGCGCAGGAGGAGGGGAGGGAGAGGGAACTGGGATGGACATGTAAAACAAGCTATTTAAAATTAAAGTTAAAAAATTAAAAAATTATATTCTTGGAGAAAATGTTTTCATATAACAGATTCATGTAGGAAAATAAACATTTTTAACATTAAAAATGAAGTAAAATGTTTAAAATACTTGGAAATAAGAAATAGGTCAATCAATCCTGCAAAATAGTCAGGAACTTCAGAAATATTATAGGGCAACTGATCTGATATCTTTACCAGATGAAGCATAGGAATTTTATAATTATATAAGAAGTTAATGAATTTAGACGCAGGAAGACAGAGGGTATATCGAATCTACTGAATACAGAGGGGTTGGTGTAGTAAACACATGGGTCACAAGCATTTTAAGGTAGTGCATCTTCTGCTAACCCAAGGGCTACTTCTCCCAGGGTAACAAGAAGGCTGAGTGTGGACTCATACCTCTCCAAAGGCTCCTAATATCCAATTCCTTCAGTCTCCACCCCAGATTTGTAGCAGGAAATCTGTGGCATCCCTTTCCTATCTGATCCCACCTGCAATGGATCATAAATATTTCCCCCTCCAAGTTTCCACCCCCAAATATTCCCGATTACCTAGCTCCCAATGCAAGCATTTCTTGTGAACATACAAGATGGATACTCAGGGAAAGAGGCAACAACAGCCAACACATTCTCTGAAAATCCAGAGAGGAAATGGAAACCAAGGAAGAAAACAGCCACTCACTAAAGACAAATTCAGAAATTGGCACCAAGACCTATTATAACCCCAAACCTAAATGTATAGATGTCAGCATAAAATCATTAAGAGCCAGAACAATATGTCTCCGCTATAGCCCAGCTACCCTACTACAGCAGACCCTCAATATTCCAATATAGATGAAGCACAAGAAAAAGACCTTAAAACAGCCTTTATGCATTGACAGAGGTTCTTAAAGAGCAAATGAATAAATCTCTTAAAGAAATCCAGGAAAACACAAACAACAAATAGAGGAAACAAAAAAATCCCTTAAATAAAGCCAAGAATCTATAAACAAACAATTGAAGGAAACAAATAAAACTGTTCAAGGCCTGGAAATGGAAATAGAAGCAATACAGAAAACACAAACTGAGGGAATTCTGAAAATGAAAAAAAATTAGAAATTCAAACAGTAACTAAGAGGCAAGCTTCACCAACAGAATATAAGAGATGGAAGAGAGAATCTCAGGCATTGAAGATACATTAGAAAAAATTAATACATCACTCAAAGAAAATGTTAAATCTAAAAAATTCTTGACAAAAAACATCCAGGAAATCTGAGACACTGTGAAAAGACCAATTCTATGAATAATAAGAATAGAAGAAGAATCTCAGCTCAAAGTCTAATAAATACTTTCAGCAAAATCACAAAAGAAAATTTTTCTAACCTACTAACCTAAAGAATAAGATGTCTATAAATATACAAGAAGCACACAAAACACCAAATAGATTGAATCAGAAAAGAAAGTCCCCTCTCCACATAATAATCAAAATACTAAACATATAGAACACAGAAAGAATGTTAAGGGCTTCAAGGGAAAAAAGAACAAGTAAAATATGAAGGCAGACTTAATAGAAGTGCATATGACTTCTCATTGGAGACTCTAAAAGACAATACGACCTGGACAGATGTAACATGAAAAATAAAACCCAGAGACAGGTATTAGGGTACAAGCTTCAAACTGAAGATTAGAAAACCAAATCATCCAAGCCCATAGCTCTTACCTCTACCTCAGACTGAAAGGGTGATCCAGCTAGCTCCACGAATCCTCAGAATGCAATCCTATCTCCAGCAAGATTCACAAGGCAATCCCAGACTGCTGCCTCTTTGTAGGGCACACAAGACAGTCAAAGATGGTGCAGAGGGGAAGTCAGATGGGCGAGTACTGAGTTGTTTACAAAAGAAATGATGATTGTTTGCATAGATCCAACCAGACGAGGTCATTACATGAACAGTTTGTGTTGATTAGGTAAAGCATAGGGCTTCTAGGCACATGATAGGCTGTTTCCCTGCTCTGAGGTTTTTTGCTTTAAAGATGCTTGCTGTGTGGTAACAAATGAGTTCCTGCTTGACTAGAATCCTTGCTGCGTCTGATTGTCTCCAGGATTCAGCTAGACTGGGAAATGGGCAAGCAGTGCACTTACTGTTCCTCAGAACCAGTTCAACCTTCCATGGTTGGGCTAAGACCCTGCATCTGGCACCTGAACCTGGGGTACGAAGGACCTAAATCTCGGTTCATGCCAAAAGGTCTCTCATACTAAGTGAGACCCTCAGTTTTATACTCTATTTTCAGTAAGAAGGGAGAAGGAGAATGACTGGAGAGGTCTGCAAAAGATTAAGTGGAGGAGAAATGGGTTGAACCATCCGCTCAAGATGACTCCAGAACCCTGCCTTACACACCCAGGCTTTTTTTTGGTTGGGAGACTTTTGATGACTGCTTCTATATCCTTAGAGGTTATAGGTCTATTTAAATTGCTTATCTGTTCTTGATTTAATTTTGGCAAGTGATATCTATCCAGAAAATTGTCCATTTCCTTTAGATTTTCAAATTGTGTGGAGTACAGGTTTTCAAAGTATTGTACTTGAAGTTCTAGCCAGAGCCATATGACAACAAAAGGAGATCAAGGGGATACAAACTGGAAAGGAAGAGGTCAAACTTTCACTATTTGTAGATGATATGATAGTTTACATAGATGACCCAAAGAAATCTACCAGGTAACTCTTACAGCTGATAAACACCTTCAGCAAAGTGGCAGGCTACAAGATCAACTCAAGAAAATCAGTAGCCCTACTATATACAGATGATAAAAGGGCTAAGAAAGAAAACAGAAAAACATCACCCTTTACAATTGTCACAAACAACATAAAATACCTTGAGGTAATGCTAACCAAACAAGTGAAAGACCTATATCGTAAGAACTTTGAGTCTTTAAAGAAAGAAATTAAAGAAACCCTGAGAAAATGGAAAGATCTCCCATGCTCTTGGAAAGGTAGGATCAATGTAGTAAAAATGGCATTCCTGCCAAAAGCAATCTACAGATTCAATGCAATCCCCATTAAAATACCAGCACAATTCTTCACAGACTTTGAAAGAACAATAATCAATTTTGTATGGAAAAACAAAAGACCCAAGATAGCCAAAACAACCCTGTTCAACAAGGCAACTTGAGGAGGCATCACCATCCCTGAATTCAAGTTCTATTATAGAGCTATAGTCCTAAAATCAGCCTGGTATTGGTACAAAACTAGACATGTAGACTAACAGAATCAAATTGGAAACCCTGATATTAACTCACACATGAATGAACATCTGATCTTTGACAAAGAAGCTAAAAATATACAGTGGAAAAAAGACAGCATCTTTAACAAATGGCATAACTGGATGCTGGCATGTAGAAGGATGGGGATCGATCCATGTCTACTGTCATGCACAAAACTTAAGTTCAAATGGATCAAAGACCTCAACATAAATCCAGCCACACTGAATCTCTTAGAAGAGAAAGTGGGTGGTACCCTTGAACGAATTGGTACAGGACACAGCTTCCTGAACATAACACCAGTAACACAGACAGTGAGATCAACAATTAATAAATGGGACCTCCTGAAACTGAGAAGCAAAGGACACAGTCAGCAAGATAAAAAGGCAGCCCACAGAATGGGAAAAATATTCACTAACCCCACATCTGACAGAGGGCTGATCTCCAAAATTTACAAAGAAATCAAGAAACAAGTCTCCAAAACACCAAAGGATCCAATTAAAAAGTGGGCTACAGAACTAAATAGAGAATTCTCAATAGAGGAGTCTCAAATGGCTGAGAGGCACTTGAGAAAGTGCTCAACATCCTCAGCCATCCAGGAAATGCAAATCAAAACAACTCTGAGATACCATCTGTCAAATGGCTAAAATCAAAAACACCAATGGCAATATATGCTGGAGAGGTTGTGGTAAAAGGGGAACACTCCTCCTCCACTGCTGATGGGAGGGCCAACTTATACAACCACTTTGGAAATCAGTATGGAGATTCCTCAGAAAAATGGGAATAAATCTACCACAAGACCCAGCAACTCCACTCTTGGGCATATATCCAAAAGATGCCCATTCATACAACAAGGACATCTGTTCCACTATGTTCATAGAAGCATTATTTGTAATAGCCAGAACTTGGAAGTAACCTAGATGCCCCTCAACCGAAAAGTGAATCGAGAAAATGTGGCACATTTACACAATGGAGTACTATTCAGCAGAAAAAAAACAATGGAATCCTGAAATTTGCAGGCAAATGGATGGCACTAGAAGAAACCATCCTGAGCAAGGTAACCCATTCACAAAAAGAGAAACATGGCATGTACTCTCTCATATATGGATTTTAGACATAGATCTGGGGAGTGCCAGCCTACAATCCCATGGCCAGAGAGTCTGGGAAACAGAACCTTCATTCAGTGGCTGATGGAACCAGAGGCAGACTCGCATGGCTAAGCACTGAGCTGAACTCAAGAAATCCAGTGACAGAAAGGGAGGACTGATGACCAAAGGGGTTAAGACTGGGCTGGTTTAACCCCCAGAAACAGCTGACCTCACAAGATTTAGCTCTTGAATCCCAGACTGATGACTGGGATTCCAGCATGGGACTTATCAAGACCCCCTGAATGTGGGTGTCCATGAGGAGTTCTAGGTAATCTATTGAGCCTTGGGTAGTAGATCAGTATTTATCCCGGGTATACAAATGGACTTTGGACTCCCATCCAACAATGAGAGATGTTCTCACCCTTGACTCCCAGGGGCAGGTCTAGGCCCTGCCCCGGATGAAATCACAGACTATGGACACCCCCATGGAGGGCCTCACCCTCCTTGGGGAAATGAGGGGATATTGGGGGGTTTGATGGGAAGGCACAGGAGGAGGGAAGGGAAACAGAGAGGGACCTTGAATTGACATGTGAAGCAACCTTGTTTTTAATTTAAATTTAAAAATAAATAATATATATAAAAATGGGAATCAGTCTACCACAAGACACAACAATTCTACTCTTTGGCATATACCCAAAAGATGTACATTCACACGACAACTACATTCATAGCAGCACTATTTGTAATAGCCAGAACCTGGAAGCAACCTAGATGCCCCTCAACTGAAGGGCGGAGAGAGAAAATGTGGTACATTTAATAAATTGAGTACTATTCAGCGGAAAAAAACAATGGAATCTTGAAATTTGCAAGCAAATGGATGGCACTAGAAGAAACATACCGAGTGAGGTAATCCAGTCACAAAAAGAGAAACATGGTATGTACTCACTCATTTATGGATTTTAGACATGAATCAGGGGAGTGCCAGCATACAATCCCACTGCCAGAGTCTAGGAAACAGAACCTTCATCCAGCGACTGATGAAAGCAGAGGCAGACACCCACAGACAAACACTGAACTGAACTCCTGGAATCCAGTGTCAGAAAGAGAGAACTGATGGGCAAAGGAGTTAAGAGAGGGCTGGTTTAACCCACAGAAACAGTTGACCTGAACAAGGGGGAGCTCTTGGACTCCAGATTTATGGCTATGTGGAAAGCATGGGACTGACCCACACCCCCTGAAGGTAGCTGTCAGTGAGGAGGCTTAGGTAATCTATGGGGCCTTGGGTAGTATTTACCCCTGGCATACAAATAGAAATTGAGTGCCCATGCCACAATATGGGAGGCTGTCTCAGCCGGGACTCTTGTGGGAGGGCCTAGGCTCTGCCCTGGATGAAACGACAGTTACTTGAGATCCACCATGGAGTGCCTCACCCTCCTTGGTGATTGGAGTGGAGATTGGGTGGGGGACTGAGGGACCTGGTGGGGAGGGTGGGGGAAGAAGGTAGGGAGAGGGAGCTGGGATTGACATGTGAAAAAGGTTGTTTCTAATCTAAATAAAAAAATAATTAAAAAAAAAGTCCTCCTGGGCCAGGCAGACCACTTGACTGGTATCCTTGTGAGGCCAAGGATCTTAAAGAGCTCTACAAGGCCATGGCAGAAGATGGCCCTAATTCCCCTTGGGCACAGACCCTGTTGTAGGACATTGCCTATCATCTGTGCATCCCTAAGAACTGCCTGGATGTGGCTAAAGCAGTCCCCCCTAGTTCTCAGTTTATCAAATGGTGTGCCTTTCATAAGGAGGAATGTAGGGTAGGAGCTGAGGCAAATAGATAAGCTACCCCTCCCATCCCTATGCTATGCTGTTGGGAAAAGGAGAAGGTTACTCTGCTGGGGTTCAGCAACCAGGGATCTCTGAGCCTTATCTGGATCAGGTAAACAGGCTGGGTTGAATGCCTGGGCTAAACTGAATGATGGGCCTACTGACTGCCCCGTAGTTGGGCTGAGGCAGAATTCCGGTGAGCCTTTGCCAGAGTTTATAGACTGTGTCCAATAGAGTGTTCAGCTCAAGCTGCCACCCAGAGACCTCAGAGAACAATTTATCAGACTGCTGGTATGGGTAAGGATAAATGGAGACCATAGAATGTCCTGCATGGGATTAAAACACAGTTCAATGAACAGATGAGTGGTAGTCTCCCAAGATGTAGATACCTAACAATACCAATCCCTGTCTCTGGCCCTGGCCTTACAGGCATAGACAACTACCATGATGGAGGCCATCACCCATGCCCTGGCAACTCAGGGTCTAGGATCCTTAAGGTGGATGGTACAGGACATTCTAGGTCAAATGGACACTGTTGTGACCACAGATTGTTGGATTTTTATGAGGAAAAGGAACAGGCACAAAGGGTGGGAAAGGACCTAAAGGGAGTCACAGACAAGGATTTTTTTCAACCTCCACAACTGCAGGGGAGCCTAGGAGGTCTATCCGGGCATACCCCCCAATCATAAGGCCCATTACCCCCCAAGTGCCACCTATCAGATGGACACTGGGGAAACCCATATTGGTGGAGCAGTGGTCACTGACTAAATCTAAGTTGCTAGCACTCTATCAGCTAGTAGAACAATTAGGCTGGGACGTATCTGTGCTTCTATGAGCCCATGGAACATTCCAGTGTTTCTAATTCAAAAGGAGTCTGAGCTTGGCTCGTGCTCCAAGATTTACATAAGATAAATGAGAGGATAGAACTAATGAGCACCCTTTTCTGTACTGCTACATCCAGAGGATTGTGATAAATTTGCCTTCTGTGTTCCTTCACTCAGTTATTCCAAACCTGATCAAAGTTTTGAATGGGTATTGCTACCACACTGAGTGGCTAATAGCCTGACTTTCTGTCAATAGTATCTTTTTACTCTCTTAAGGCCTATGCTAAAGTCAAAGGATTCAATAATATATGCTTATATGGATGATTTAATTTTGGGATATCGGGATTCAGCATATCTGGAGGGCTTTGTGACACAGGTGCTCCAATTGATTAAAAACGGGGCTTTACTGTTGCCCCAGAAAAGGTTCAAAAGGTTCCCCCCTTCAAAGTACATGGGCTATGCCCCATGCTGACACAGGCTAGCCCTCTTAAGCCTGTTCTGGAGGTGCCTGAATCTATGACCCTGACCCAGCTTCAGTGCTTACTGGGAGAGATTAATTGTCTGAGACCCTGGGTGTCAATCCCCACAGAAGACCTGGTATCCCTATATGTCCTGCTAAAGGACAAGGTGCCTCATGATAGTATGACAAAGGAACACCACAAGATGCTCCTTCTCCTTCAAAAGGCATTGGACAAATATTTTCTAAGGAGGTATTCGGTGACTAGGCCCTTGTCCCTCTAGCTGTTTGCTGGAACCTCCCTCATTATAGCAGTTCTAATCCAGGAGGAGGAACCATTGGAATGGATCCATATGACTTCAGAAATTGCACCCTGGGTCTACTCTCAGGCAGATCAGCTCGCTGACTCTATCATAAAGGGCAAGACCCAACCCCAGCGACACTATGTGCTAAACCACCATACCATTGTCTTCCCCTTCTGGGTGGCAGATGTTGAATGACTTACTCAGACTAATGCCCGTCTTCCTCTTACCTTAGAAGGATTCATGACCAGTATTGATCCAAATGGGCTCCTTTTTTAGAGAGGCTCTCCCTTAAGATGCCTTCCTTGTTTCCATCTGAGCCCACCCAGAATCCATTTGCATCTTCACTGATGGGGGTCAAGCAGGCTCTGTTTACCTTGCATTTAGGGCATACCAAGTGACACCAAGTCACCAAAGATTTCATTCCTACCCAGGTTCTGCCCAATATAAGGAAATATTGGCAGGGCATCTCTGAGCCCTCCAATATTTTTTCAGATAGTTTCTCCGTGTTTAACTTATTTCCCCATGTCCCACAAGCACACATTTGGTTAGATAATAACCCTATATCCCCCCTCATGGTGGCTTTTAAGGCCCTTTTAGAGGGTCGAGAGGCACCAATTTACCTTCAAACCTTTCAGGAGCACTCCAGCCTCCCACAGTTCCTGACTAAGGGCAATGAATGGGCAGATTAACTGCCTACAGCCCCAGAGGCACTAACCCTACAGGAAGCCACTCAATTGCATGATATGACCCATGTCAATTAGAGGGGACTACATAATAGATTCCCAATGATTCCCATAAAAGAACTAAAAAAGATAGTTCACACCTGCAAATCATATCAACCATATCTAAGAGTTCCCCCTCTATACCCACCAGGAGTTAACCCCAGAGGCCCAGTACCCTCTGGCAAACTGATGTTGCTCATTTTCCAGCTTTTGGCAAACAGAAGTATGTTTTTGTTTCCATGGACAATCATTCAGGAGCCTGAATGGACACTCATTCAGGAGCCTGTTGGGCCACTGCACATACAGGAGAAAACATACTTCCTTCAGTGTTTCACAACCTTAGAATTACCCACATAGGTTAAGACTAATAATGGCCTCTGCTTTGCCAGTAATTCCATGGCCGAAGTTTTCAACAGATGGCACATCAAATAAACTACAGGAATCCCTTACCACCCTCAAGAACAAGCAATTATAGATAGAACCAGAGAAACTATCAATGTCTTAAAGAACAACTTTTTTAAAAGCCCCCATTAACAACTAGGAATGGCTTTATTTATTATTAATATTTTGAAATTTTCTAAGGGAAAAATTGAATCTAAGTTTCAAATGCATTGGGGCCACCTAAAACCCAAACCCCAAGTTAATGTCAAATGGAAAACCCCTCTAACATCCCATTGAGGGGCCTAAACCCATTGATTACAATGGAAAGAGGAATTGGATGTGTCTTCCGCACAGGGGAGGAAGTGCTCATCTGGCTTCCAGTCAGAAATCTAAAATTCTTGCCTGTTCCTACAATGCAGGAAGATGACCAAGAACAGGTTGACCAACAAGGAAAGGAAAGGACAATGGTGGTTAATGCTTGTCCTCTGAAATAAGAGGTCTAATACAATGATACCTAACCATGTCCAAGGGCTCCAGTCCCTTGAGAAGCTCTTCTGTTCTTTAAAAATTAAAGATGATGTCCTGCTTCTTGACCTCTCTGACACTCCCTCTGCTGACACTGACTACTCCAGTGATCAACCAGCATAACCCTCATCGTCTCCAAAAGGTGTGGATGATGATCAATGGCACCAATGGAGATGTCCTTCAAGCCTTACAAATGAGGCAGTTTCCCAGACCTGATGTCCCACAGTCTTCTTTGACTTCTATGACCTGGCCTGAGGATCTTGGGACATGGGAGACTGAACTCCTTTTCATCAAGGATAGTCTCAATGTCGATGGTTGTGGGGGTGGGATCTGCCCCACGTATCAGGCCCCCAATCCCTGGGCTTCTCACAATTTCCTAATAAGGCAACCAAACATATTCAAATGTTGTGGGGTAGATGCCTTCTATTGTGCACAATGGAGGTGTGAGAAAATGGAGACAGACTCCTGGATAAGGCAATCTCCACTCTGTTTGGTTCCTTTATAGTAATAACCTTAATTTGTGTCTTTGGGCCTTGCCTTTTCAATAGACTGGTCAGACTAATCAGAACAAAGACTCAAGAGGACCAACTGATGACCCCTTACATACATTGTGATAGGCTCAGCCCTGAGGATGCCTCCCTTTTGAGTGAACCTTGACAAAAAGTGCTGTTAGAGATAAACCTCTGCAGCAGTGCCAAGAGGCCTATACTTTGAAATGAGGTGGCCCATAGTCTAAAACAAAAAGGGAGAATCTGTAGGGCACATGAACGAGTCAAAGATGGTGCTGAGGGGAAGTCAGATGGGCAAGTCCTAAGTTATTTACAAAAAAAAGATGATTGGTTGCCTAGATGGAACTAGATGAGGTCCCTGCATGTACAGCTCCTGTTCACTAGGTAAAGCATAGTGCACCTAGGCACTTGATAGGCTGACCTTTAAGACCATTGGCTGGCTGTTTTCCCCACTCTACTATTTTTTGTTTGTTTGTTGGCTTTATTTTTTTCTTTAAAAGATACTTGTTGTGTGGTAATAAATGAGGTAATAAATGAGTTCCTGCTTGACAAGTCTCCCTACTGCATCTGATTGTATCTGGGATTCTGCAAGGCACTTACTCTTCTGTGAACCCAACTCAACCTTCTGTGGTTGGGCTAAGATCCTGCAATCTTCCTTTTATACCTCTCAAATCCTGGGGATTATAGGCATGTGATTCCAATTGCTGAGATCACCTCTGAGTAAGCTGTTTCTCTTTAGGACTGGAGCAATTTCATGTAGCTCAGTGTGGCATTGAACTCACAGAGATCCATCTGCTTGTTTCTTGAGTCCTGGGATTAAAGGTGTGTGCCACCACACCTAGCTCTGTGGCTAGTTAGCATGCCTTCTGGGATTAAAGATATGTATCACCATTGCCTGACCATTATGGATTATGGCTAGCTTTGTTTTCTGAACCTTCAGGTAAGCTTTAATAAATCATATACAATATATCAGCATTACCTACCCACTCTCTACTTCTATCCTATCTCCTTTTTTAACTTTTGCACTTGACGGATATCACATGACATTGCTGTGTCTGGGGCTAACTTATTTCACTTAACATGATGCCCCACAGGCTCATCCATATTGCTACAGATGACAGGACAAAGGAGTAAAAGACATTGAAACTGAATTCTGTTCATAAAAGCGTCAACTAGTATACCCATTATGGAAGTCAATCTGGAGTCTTCTTAAAAAACTCTTAATAGAATTTCCACATGACCCAGATACAGGACTACTTTAGAGACACTTGCACATCCATGACCAGCTGCTGCCCTCTCTACAATAGCTAAGATGTCTCGATGTCTGTCAAGAGATGGCTGGATTAGAAAAATATAGCACATATGCTCAATTGAATATGACTCAGCTCTAAAGAAAAATAAAATTTTCTTGTAAATGGATGCAACTTGAAAAAATTATCCTAAATGAGGAAATCCAAGCACAAAAAGGCAAACACTGTATGTTTTCTCTCATATGTGGATCTTAACTTCACAACTAGTGTTTTTTGTATTTTACTTGGAGCACAAGTAGAAACCAGGAAGTAGAGAGAGGGGGACCTATTTGCAGGAAGTAGGATACATCAACGGGGGAGGGGGTGTTATAGTATAGGTAAAATGAAAGTAGTGAGGTGGAATACTTGGGGCCAAAAGGCTTAAGCAAACAGGAGAGTGTGGTATGGAGGAGTCAAGGGGTAGGGTGGAGGGGAGGTCTACCCCAAGAAAGGAGCGTGAAAAACTATATTGAAGCCTTCCATCTTAAAACCCAACTGAAAAAGTAATTACATCGAGTGACAGTATAACAGATGTGAAAAGAAAACTGAGAATTAAAGATTAGGCAGGGATGGAAGTGAGAGATGTGGAGGGAACGTGGTAATAGGTGAGTTAAATATAACTAAGAAAACCCACTAATTCGTAAGCTAATTTTTAAAAATCCTTTTAGCGTTCAAACAGAAATACCCTGTATGGGTAGACAATGTCTCTCTTAGGCTTATTCAATAAAATTTTATTTATTCAATGTAAAGAAAACCTACATAAGGTCAAATTTATTTATACATAAAGGTATTCAATTCTCAAAACTAAAAATTTGAAAAATAAAAAACATTGTCTAGGCCATAGATGTTAGACACTTGAGATAGAATCATTTATCCTATCACATCTAAATAAGTCAACTCCTATAATTCAAATTGTTCTTTGATTAAGTCATTTAAATAGAGCATTTTATCCTTAGTGTCTATGGCAAGTTCTACATTGTTTTTCCATAATTCGTGACATGAACTCTGAACATACTGGTTAAATGCAGCCTCTAGTACTCTTTAATTTTTTCTTCAAGATAATTGCTAAGTATAATAAGAATAGAAATGTATTTAGAAAGGGTTTCCATTCATTATACCCAGAAATCATTTTTCCCTCATTACTTTAAGTTACCCTCATAATAACACTGTGAAAAAGCCAAAAAACACCATGTTTTTATAACAGTAAATCCACACTGTATGTCTGTGTTTTTACCATACTGTTTATCACTCTAAACTGCAAAGAAATCAAGGTGGTTTACCCACACCCATCAGTCCATAATTATTCTGTAACAAATTGGCCTTGATCACAAAAATGCTTGCTGCCTAAAATACACAGTCTATATACTAAGAAGACAAAGATATTTATACAATAAATTATGTGTTAGCTTAAAATACCATTAACATCATTTTAAATATTCATATTCTTTCCAAGTTATGTCAGTTTTAGCAGGAGAAAGAGAAGAGAAATGATAGGAATTAAAGAGTCTGGCTCTTAAGTTCAGAGTCAGACACATTCATCATGAAAGAATCAAATATGTCCTTGCCTTGTGTTGAGGTTACATATCCATCAAATGAAACAAATCAAACTTGACTAATGACTTCATTTACAAAGTGCATTGTTGATAAATGACAAATATCTTTGAGAGTCAATGGGGCCATAAGAATGCTTTTTTTTTTTTTGAGACTGGGTTTCTCTGTGTAATATCCCTGACTCTCCTGGAACTTGCTATCAGATTTGCCTGCCGCTGCCTCTGAAGTTCTGAAGCAGGATGGAACTTTTTAAATGTATAAAATGCCCACTCCCTATCCCACACTGGGATTTCATGTGAATTGAGTTTGCTTGTTACTGTATCACGAAGCCATACAGAAAGAGGGTTTTCAAAGTATTTGCTGTATTTTATGTTTATAATACTTTAGAATCAGTCACAAAAGCAGAGTTTGTTATTTGAATTTCTAGGTTACACTGACCACCAATTTATTTATTAGCTCATAATGTGTGAAAAGATGGAAACTATAGCTTTAAGCTAGATCATACTGACAAACCAAATATCTGTGCAGAGACAAGAGCTAACAGTCAAAAACTTAGACTCTGATCAACAGCTGGCCATAAACAAATATTAGACAAGATTAAAGGAAGTTCTATTAAGATTACTCTAATTTTATGTTGAGTCTATACATATGGAATGTAGGTCATTATATTCATGTTAGTGGGTTCATAGTTTAAATCTATATATTATTCATGCAGTTAAATACAATCAATATGCTTGGTTTTTTGAAATATTTATGCAAAGACAATATACTTAGCTTTAAATTGGAGAAGAGAACATAACAAATAGCCAACCATATTGCTATCCACCATAACCTGGAGTTCATAGATTTCAGGAGAAATAGTTGGGAAGAAATCCTCTTCATTTAAGTCCATCTATATCACCTCTGTTTGGTAAAGCATTATGTCTTGAGAAGAAAGACTCCAAATGCTGACAGACAGGATTCCCAGACAAAACAGACAGATTCAGCTTGTTCTCTGCTCTATGTATCACCAGAGCATCACTTAAAAACTCCCTAAAGCAGCAGAAAAATACCATGAAGCAACAGACTCGGGGATCATCCAGAGCAGCCAGTACTGCAAACAAAGGCCATGGGTGAATTTAAAAGAGTGCTAAGACAAATCTCTGCACCCCAGTCTACTTGCAGAAGTGCTTCCTGAGGAGTGTAGCACTGTATTTAATCTCAACTCTGTCAGTGAGATTATCAGAACACTAATGCTGAAATTTATTAAGATGCATTGAGTGATGAGTTTTCATCCTGTCACAACAGCACGTTTAATCTTAACAAACTGTTAGGTATTTGCTCAGAGAGAGCCAGCAGCATAAATTAAATTTCACAGTCACAGAAAGTCTGGGTTTGAATATTAATTGCTGGAACCCTGTGGTCTTGATCTGCTCTGGACTGCTGAATTTGTGATCATCAGAGGAGATGGGTTCTTAGTTTATCTCTAAGGGGCATAAGCAGTGAGAAAAAAGAATTAATGGAATTACTCTGGAGTTTCAGGGGAATTCATGGAAATTGAATACTGAAGTACTTATAATGAGAGTATTCTGATAGAGTGAAAGAGACTTTAATACAACTGAGGCTACTAAAGGCCTTAGTAAAGCATGATTAAATAGGTTGTATACAATACATACACAAGGAAAATTGTCATACCTTAAATATCTATAATAATTTAGGTGAATATGTCTTTGTAAACAAAAAGATTGAAAGAAATGTCAGGAAGTCAATAGATAGAAACCAAAGGTTCACATTGAGGTTGAAGATTTTAATGAATAAATTTGTGAAGTGAAAAAGGAGGAAGCATGCTTGACAAATTCTGAGAGCACTTGGAGTGTCATTGCTCACAGTTGAGTAGTGGGTGGGGATTACACCACTGGTACAATTAGGTAGAGTCTAAGGCTGTCTCTAAGCTTCACACTTGACAGTATTCTACAGCATGCGGTAATCTGGCCTTGATTACAGACATCACTGAAGTTCCTCCTTCTAGTACAACATGCCAGCTCACCACAGGGACAGTTATAATAGCTAAATATTGTGCTGTTTCACCATGCCAGGGATTTGTCCTCTGTTTGCCTATGGCCTTGTTTTGAAGTTTAGTTGGGATACATCCAGTTCTGTGATGTCATACCCATGTCTACTCTCTGGCTGCTTCTGTCATTAATTGTTTCGGTTTAGCTTCACTAGGAAGTCTCCTATGGTACAGAGATTCCTGTGTAAAATATTCATGGGAGATGTTCTTGATACTGACTCTTGTGGAAGAGAAGTGACGTCAGAATTAGTAAATAATAGTTCAGAGATGTCTTGAATAGGATTGAGAGGATGAAGTATTTATACGTCCTTACTTATCAATTACTGGATTGCTTGGGGGTAGTCACATCACCTTGGGTTAGGTCATCCTCTTCAGTTTACACAAGTTTTTCATGTCATTGACACATGAAAATATTTTTATAATAATCTTGTAAAGGATAGTGACAAATTCATTTTCCCAAATGGCTAGGTCTTGGATACTTTAGTAAGTCGTGACGTTTCCCCATGAACTTGATTAGATTTCCAGCTAAAAAGGTTATGACAACCATGGTAGCAATGCTTTGAGCACCCACCATTATCTTTCTCTGCCTTCTTTTCTTCCCTTATATGTGAATGGCATCTGATTATTAGTCCCTGCATGATGTCTACCCTATAACCTTTTTCTTCAGGGAAGAGGCACTCATTTGAAAACAATAATCTCAAATGGATAATTTTATACTATAATATTTTCCATACCTCCATTTTTCTGAATCTCTCTCTCTCTCTCTCTCTCTCTCTCTCTCTCTCTCTCTCTCTCTCTCTCTCTCTCTCTGTCTCTCTCTCTCCACTTCTTTTTAAAGTACTTCTTGGGTGAAAAACTGCTTCTGACATTTAGAAAATGACCTGGCACTTACATACTCACAGCTAATCATATTACTCTATAATAAAATCTTAAAAATTTTACAGAATACTACCAGAGAACATTACACTGAGACTATGGTAAAAACTGGGCTACTTCATAATTTTTTTGAAGTAGAAGATTTTTTGTTTTTGGGTTTTTTGGGGGGAGAAAAAATGTCAATGGGATGCCTAATAAACAACAACAACCTCAAAACATTTTCTTTTCTGCCCTAAAGGACTGGCTGGTTTTATTTTCCACCATGTGCTTTCTCGTCATATAGTCTACTCTCTGAGTACATGAGGCTTACTAAAATGCACTACCACATGCAAACCTTCTTTCTAAAGCACTTCCTTCAGTCCTCCCCTACACCTCCTTCAAATAGAATTCTAAATCCAGTAAAAAGTCACCCTCTTACTTAAACACAGCATGAGCCTCAGTGATCTATAAATGTCTTCATTTTGCTGAGTTACAAACCAGCTCTGCTGAATATTGGCATCTTCTTAAAAGTTTTGGTCAAAAAGAATTTCAATAAATAGATTGCTAATGCTCACTAAATCCAAAAGTTTAAGTGATAATATGATCGTACAAGAAAAAACATTTAATACAACAGAAATATCATTGATATTGTACTCAGAAAATCCCATTGGACATTATTTATTTCATGTGCATTAACTCAGACAATTTTTTATCAAAATACTAATTGTTTGTTTCAAGGAATACTATTATTTGTTTAATTAATATTGTGTATATCTCCATTATAGTAGTAAATAGTTAACACCCATGCTCAATTCCTTGCTACACACTTGAAATGAAGCCTGAAGACAGATGGTTTTAGTTATCAGAACAAAGATTAGCATTTGATGGGAAACGTAAACACCATTGAAATAACCACAAATGACACTATTAGTAGGCAAAAGAAGTAAAGGGAATCCACAAGAAAAACTCATCTTTGTTACAGAATGTTAGGCTGGAAAAATCTGATCTGATGTCCTATGGATAGTCCCAAACAAGTTAACTTGTAAAGTGACAAGACAATAATATGAGAAATTTCTATACTGGGAGACCAAAAAAAAGTCATGGATTCTAAAGTCAGGAATGTAAGGAGACAGGAGCTGGGAAGATGACTCAGAGATTAAGAGCACTGACCACTTTTCAAGAGGAATCTGGATTCAGTTCCCAGCACCCACATGGTGGCTCACAACCATCTGTAACACCAGTTCCATGGTATCTGACACCTTCTTGTGGCCTCTTTTGGCATAGAACACATGTTGTACACATACATACATACAGGCAATGCATATTCATAAAACAAATAAGCTTTTTAAAAGAAGGAAGAAGCTATGAATCAATATGACACCTAAAATTGCAACAGGCAAAGGCTGAATATGCATCTTGTGCTTAAACGGTTGGTCTATATCCTGAGAGATAGTTCCTAGGAGAGTTAAAGAACTATGTATGGTTTACTATGTATCACTTTATCATTGCCCTAGTCTTCTCTCTGAATACTAAGATGTACAACCACAGAAATGTCCCCATATTTGGTAAACATGTCTTTAGTTCCTCTTAGGATGTCATCTGTGGTTCACAGTTCTCTTTAACTAGTGGTTCAGCTCACTGTATCAAGCAGACTAGATATTGTGGAAGCAAGGTCATTTCCTGACAAGACTGTATGTTAGTGTTCCACAAGCCTTTCATAACCCTTTCTTGGAAAGGGGCTTTTACTAATACCTGTCAGATATTTGTACTGTGACAGTTTTGCTCCGGGTCACCACAGGGTCACTTAAATGACTCTCCACATTTCCTGCTGTTTTCTTAGTGCTCCAAGTCCATGTGGCATGTGAATAAAATGACAAGTGGCCTTTAGCTGTTGTTCCTATTCCCACGTCCCTTCCACCTTTCCAGCGGCTCCACTGTCTTCTCCATTTCCCTCTGATGCCTGAAGAGAACCAAGTTATTGCTGGCCATTCATAATCTCTGGCATGTTTTGTTCATTTGGAAATCTCTGCATGGGTTGGTGGTTCTTAAATCTGGAGCAAAGGTACATGTATATGAGCTGAAGCCAGATTCTTTCGAATTTCTGTACTTTTTTAAGCATATGCAAAAAGTTGTCGTCACCAACAGGACAGGGGCTTTCAGGTTCCTTTCCTATTGAGCTTTTATGATCCTAAACTATGGGGTATATGTTAGGTTATATTTGACTATGTAAAAGTATTTGTTTCCTCTGATTCACGACCCATTTTTCAGTTCCTTTCGGGTGGGTTCTGTTTAGAAAAAGCCAGGTTCAGAGCACTTTTCATCAAGTTGTTAGTCTACCAGGACAATTTTTCTAAGTCCAATAGCTGAAGGCGAGGTAATAATGAGTTCACTAGACCCAAGATAAAAGATAATGGGTGTTTTATTGGGGAACATCTTGCACAGGTAATAGTAAAGAACCGCCATGGCATTGCTGTTCCAGAAGATGCAGTCTCTGCCCTCCTGCTATTCTCTGTGACCAAAGAGAGCA
Organism: Mesocricetus auratus; assembly: GCF_017639785.1. NCBI lineage: Eukaryota > Metazoa > Chordata > Mammalia > Rodentia > Cricetidae > Mesocricetus > Mesocricetus auratus. Next base: position 63,495,217 of record NW_024429192.1, read on the forward strand.
CAGGCCCCCCGCTTCTCAACCTTAAAGCAGTCACAAACCCAAATGGGTGTGGTCACTAACACAAATTCACTGGCAAGGCCCGATGCTACTACAAATAGTGTCTGTATCCTTTAAATGCTATGATCATTCATTTAATAAAGGTTCACAATACATTCATAGAGTTAAACAGGAGGGTTGGAAACAACAAAAAGAGATAAAATCTCCAAAATAATATTCACAAATTGGAGTAATTATTTTGTTTCTGAATATACTCACTTTTCTTAAACAGGCTACTATGAGACAGATGTTGCCTGTATATAATGTGTTTCCTGATCACAGTGACTTCTTCTCTACTAAAATCTGGATAAGGAGATATTTGGAAAAGGTTTCAAAGTAAAATTTTTCTTCTTTCGGCAAAGTATCTTAGAAACCCGAAGGACGTGATTTCTCACCCTCATCCTGGCATTCCTTTTCAGTGTTTCTCTTTAAAGTTCTCTCCGTACTCTGACTTTCCTGGTCCAGAGTGCACGATTTTGTTATTCCTACTACAGATTTAATTCTTTATGTGAAGATTGTTCTCTTTTTCCTTTTTATTTAGTCTCTGAATTTAATTATGTTAATTCAGGAGCCAATCTATCATCTGATCATCCACGAATAATATCTTACTGGCCTCCAAGATGCTGGTTCAATACTTCAACCGAAATTCTTCTTTCAAAATAATATAAATTAAGGATGAGTAATGTCTGCTGAAAGAAATAAATGAAAAACAGATACTGCACATTTTAAAGACTGAAGATTTAGTGTTAGAATCTGAAAAACCAAAGTGAAATCATGGGATGGGATATGTCTCATGAACAAACCATGAGTGAAGACTCTCACCAATGTCCCTAAGTGGATTTAATGTTACAAAGCACCTTCCCTGTAAAATAGATCATTTAATTCTAATAAATACTGAATACAAACTTGGTTCAGTTTGTAGGATTCTGTTTATGTGTGAATCCTTTTGAGAAGTAAGCTTTGGAATTCAGTATTTAAAGAAAGATATTTGAAGGCAGAGGAGTAAATTTATGCACTTTTTATTTTGTCTTTGTTTTTATTTTTCTAAATTTAGGAAAGATGAGATGATTCTGGGTAAGAAAAACAAAGTCTACACTTTAATTGTTCAAATTTAATGTACCTTCTTTGCCCAAAACCTTGAGAAAAAAATCTTCCCACCCATATTAATGGATATAAATGATTAATGCAACATAGAGCTTACAGCATACAGCTCTTCTGAAACCCTATTTCAGTTTTACTGGAAAAGCACTCATACCAATGGGCATAACCTATAGTTATGTATGCATTCACATAATAGTAATACATATGTAGATAAAACTGTTAACTTAATTTTTTTCTATGTTGCTAGGGTGGAAAAATGGGTGAATAAGAGGGAAAGAATGTGGAATCCATTTTGAATTGGCAAAATACTCCTGAGCATCTGGCCTGTCTTGAAGTGTCTTGATATACCCTGTGCCATTGGAGGAAATTAGTTTTCCCTCTCCCATCAGGTATTAGTTACAGTTAGCTTTTTGGTTAGGGATGGGTCTTTGTGCTTGCTGTTTTTTCTCTGTGCTGTAATTATTGTCTGACCTGAAATTGTGCCAGTCTTTTGTTTGCTGTGGCAGTCTCTGTGAGTTCATATGTGCATCAGTCCTGCTGTACCAGGAAATTTTTTTCCTTAAAGTCATCTGCCACCTCTGTCTCTTATAATCTTTCCATCCCCTCTTCCTCATAGATCACTGAGCCTTAATTAATTCATTTAGAGATTAGAGCTCCTAGGTCTTTCACTGTCTACACATTGGTGAATTATGGGTCTTTGTGTTAAATATCATAATGTGTAAGAAAAATCTTTGCTGATGAGGGTTGAGCAATGCACTAACCAAATGGTTCATTTTATTACTATGTTTCTTTAGCAGAATATAGTCATGGGTTTGCCCCCAGGTCACCATGATCTATCTCGTCTCAGAGTTTTAGCCTCATTAACAGAGTTAGGTGTGAGTTTCGTCTTATGGAGTGGGCCTTATGCCCAATTTTAAAATGGTAGTTGATTACACCTATTACCTCTATGCCAGTATTACTCCAGTATATCCTGTGGACCGGTCACTGTTGTATATCTCAGGATTCATAAGTGGGTGAGATCGATGATTGATTACTCTTCTCTTGCACCATGTATAGTGTACTCCTATATTATAAATGCTAGTAAGTAGGGGGGGTAAAGATTCTAGTTGGGCAATTTCTCTATGTTTGATGACATAAGTAAGTGGTGTCTTCAGTGGTACTTCCTTATCATAAGGTTGTATAGGGTAATCAATAACATTCTAATACACTGTAATGTTATAGGGAATATGTGGGGACCCTTAGGCTAACGAGATGTAGCCCATTCCTGGTACTTGGGATTTTTCAAAGTAGCATATGATTAGTTGAGACATTCTCTTCCCCATTATATACTAACTCCATTTAAAATAATTTCATACAGATTTAGGAAGGCTGTAGACTAGCAGGATTCCATGTGGCTCTTCAAAAGCACTTTATTGTTACTTATTCCTCTCCAAATTACTTCACTTACCCTGCCCTCTCCTCCCCTATTCCTTGACCTTATGAGCTACATAAGCTCTGTAGATATTTGAAATTTAACATATATGCTAAACTTAAAAGATAATGTACAAATAAGAGAAAGAATGCAATATTCTTTTAGGTCCTGAGTTACCTCCCTCAGGATGATTGTTTCTAGTTCCACTCAATTAGCTGCATGTATATTTTCATTATCCATTCACCAGCTGATGGACATCCAGGCTGTTTCCAACTTTTTTGTACTTATTAGTAGAACAGCAATGAATATGGATGAGTAAATATGTCTGTGGTAAGATGTAGAGTTCCTGGGTTATTAGATGGATCTTGTGGTAGATGTCTTGTGTTTTTAAGGAATCTCCATACTGATTCTGCAGTGGCTGTGCCAGTTTGAATTACCACTAGCAATGACTAAATGTTCCGATTTTCTTTCATCATAATTTAATTTCTTCCATTTTTTGGAAAATATTTTTCCTTACATAATATGTCCTGGTTGTGGTCTCACCTTCTGTTTCTCCCAATTCCTCCCCACTCACCACTGCTCCATATAGACCTGCCCCCTTCCTTTGTCTTATTAGAAAACAGGCTTCTAGGGAATAAGAATATACTATTTTATACTATAGTATATCAAAATTAATACTACAGAATAGAACAAAACAAGCAAATAGAAGGAAAAACGTCCAAGAGAAGGGACAGAGACCCACTCATTGGCACACTCAGAAATGTCATAAAAACACTACTGGGAGCCATAATATATATGCAAAGGACTTGTAATAAAAGAGATGAAAGGAATATATATATATAATGAAATAAAATAGAAAACAATAGGATAAAAACTTTATTTATTGCTGTTAGATGTCTAGTATGAGATTAAGGTCTATCCAATTTCCTTTTAATGTAGGCACTTAGTTCTATAAACTTGCTTCTTAGAAATGTCTTTCCATGTCTACAACCATACCACCCTGAATGCAACTAGTCTCCTCTGATCTTGGAAGCTAAGCAGGGTCAGGCTTGGTTAGTACTTGGAAGGGAGAAATGTCTTCCTATAGGTTTTGATAAGCTGTGTATTCATTTTACTTCACTTCTAGAAAGTCTTTAATTTCTCTCTAGTTTCTGTTTGTTCAGTAGTGAGTTGTTCAGTTTCCATGAGTTTGTGAACTTTCTGCTGTTCTATCATTGGTGTCTAATTTTAATCTGTAGTGATCTGATAGGATTCAGGGGCTTATTTCAAATTTCTTGTATCTGTTGAGACTTACTTTGTGTCTGAGTATGTGATCAGTTTTGGAGTAAGCTCCATGAAAAGAAGGTATGTTGATTGGGGGTGGGTGAAATGTTTTGTAAATATCTATTGGGTTCACTTGATTTTTAACTTCAGTTAGTGCCACCATTTCTCTGTTTCACTTTTTCTGAATTACCTGGCTATTGACAAGAGTTAGATATTGATATCTTCCTCTATTATTGTGTGAGGGTGTATATGGGATTTGAGGTGTAGTGGTGTTTCTTTTATGAACTTAGATGCTCTTGTGTTTGGTGCAGAGATGTTAAAAATTGAAATGGCTTCTTGGTGACTTTTCTTTTGATGAATATTTAGTGTCATGCCATATCTCTTCTGATTAGTTTTGATTTGAAGTGTATTTTGTCAGGAATTAAAATGACTACACAGCTTGCTTCTTAGGTTCATTTTCTTGGAATATTTTTTCTCTTCATTTCTTACTGAGGTGCTGTATATCCATGATGTTAAGGTATGTTTTTTGGATGCAGCAAAAGGGTGGATCCCATTTTCACATCTGTTCTGTTAGTCTGTGTCTTCTTTTTGGGGGAATTGAAACTATTGTTACTGAGAGATGTCAATGAGCAATGATTTTTTATTCCTATTATTTTGTTGTGATTTTGTGTGTGTGTTTCCTCTCTTTTGAATTGATGGTCTAGAATTATTTATTACTTGTATTTTCTTGGGTGCGGTTAATATTGCGTCACTTTATTTTTAATTTTTATTTTTAAATTTAAATTACAAACAAGGTTACTTCACATGTCAAATCCAGGTCCCTCTCCCTTTCCCTCCCCTCCTCCCATGCCCTCCCACCAACCCTTCATTTCCTCAGGGAGGGTGAGGCCCTCCATGGGGGTGTCCATAGTCTGTCATTTCATCCAGGTCAGGGTCTGGACCCTCCCCTGGGAGTCGAGGGTGAGAATGCATCTCTCATTGTTGGATGGGAAACCAAAGTCCATTTGTATACCTGGGATGAATACTGATCTACTACCTAAGGCTCAATAGATTACCTAGGCCTCCACACTGACACCCACATTCAGGGGGCCTTCATCAGTCCCATGCTGGAATCCCAGCCATCAGTTTGGGATTTAAGAGCTAACCCTTTTCAGGTCAGCTGTTTCTGGGGGTTAAACCAGCCCAGTCTTAACCCCTTTGCTCATCAGTCCTCCCTCTCTGTCACTGGATTCCTTGAGTTCAGCTCAGTGTTTAGCTGTGGGAGTATGCCTCTGCTTCCATTAGCGATTGAATGAATGTTCTGTTTCCCAAACTCTCTGGTCATGGGATTATAGGCTGGTACTCCCCAGATCTAAGTCTAAAATCCATATATGAGAGAGTATATGCCATGTTTCTCTTTTCCAGGATGGGAAACTCTGTGGCAGTTGCCAGGGAATCCCCAGGCACTCGTGTCACACTTTTTATAAACAATTTTTTAAAATTATATGCCTATAAGGATTGTTGAGGTGAGCAAATAAAGGAAGTTTCCATGGAGTCCACAAGAGGGCACCAGATCCCAAAGAACTGATGTCGTGGGCTGATGTGAGCCAAGTGCCCTGGGTTTTCAGAATTAGATTCCTCTGCAAAAAGCATTATGTTTTCTTAACTGTTGAACTGTGTGTTCTGGGCCCTTGTATCACACTATTACTTGGTAGAGGGATCATGACTTTTGACAGTTAAATATGAAAATCTGAGGCAATACTGAATCTTTCCTTCGAAGATTACAGTATTAACATTTTTGTAAGCTGTCAGTCTTTGCTGATCATCGGGTCCAAAGTTAGTTACAGTTGAAAGGGGTCTCAGACATAATCGAATCCAGCAGACACAGGGCCGATTCTTTTCCCGTATAACATATAGAGGCTGTGGATAGTACACAAGGTGGCTGCACCTCACCCTCTTCAGCCTAGGGTTCTGTACTCAAACTTTAGCAAGCATTAGCATAATCTCTCTTTTCTTCTTGAAAATATGATTCTAGACTCTTAATATATTTTCAGAGTTATGAGTCACTTATTTGGGAAAATCTATAGAGAGAAATGAAGTATTCTTATACAGCAATGGCACAACTAAAGCATCATCATCATTTTATAATATTTTCACTAAAACAGTGGAAATTTTAATTATTTATTTATGTAACAAAACCTAGGGCCTCACACATGGCAGAGAAATGCTCTAACATCAAGCTACATCCTAGCTACTGTTTTAATTTCTTAGTTCTAAGATAACGTCTCATCAATGGACCCATAGAGTCCCTGGCTTTTCAATCCCCTTGTTTCAGCTTTGTAAACAGCCAGAACTGCAGACCCAAGTCTCTGAACCTGGCTTTATATTTAGTCTGATGTTTCAAAGTATCAGCCTTGGAAAATTTGAATTACATTTGTAGATTCAGAAAGTAGGCAACTATATGTTTTTGTTGCAGCATTTTCAGTGTGGAAAATGCAGGTTGCCACATACTGAACATAACAAGTATGGTTTAATGCCTCATTCAATAGCATAGACTGACTGGTGTGTTATAGTGCTGCTCTTTGTTTTCTGTGAGCAAAGTAAGTATTTCAACCACACGATGGAGCCATTTCACAGTTTTTGAGAAGTGGAACTAAGGAGAAAACCAACTAACACCTTGGTTTTTCTTGTAAAATAATTGAAGTCCAGGTCAGTTAATGCACTTTTTAAATAACTGTTGGCGAATATCATTGTCATTTCTATGTAGAAGGTTAACCAGCCATCGCTCTGGAATTACTGGTGAAGAGCAACTATAAGGCTAAACTGTGAGCATTTCTTATGTTGATAGAATGTGGAAAACGAATGTCTTAATCCTAGCCACCTTTTGGTAGGTGGACAGCACACAGAAACACCCCTTTCTTCCCTAAACACTCTGAATGTGTGACATCTGCCTTACAGGTGCTGAACTGTGTGTGGCTACTGATGTCTCTGAGGGAGGAGCAGACAGAAATGTTAGTTAGCCACATTTTCACATTTTCTCAGGTCAGTGTTAAGTTCACTTTACTTGTGAGCTTGTCTTTCACATTCAATAATCCAGAAAATGCCACACAACTTCAGCATTGGTTGGTGAACAGTCTCATCCCAGGTGTGCCCATTTAAGACTACAACACACAGTCTACTCTGTCATCTGTTGTCAGTGTTGTGAGGTAACATGAGAAAAGATCACATGGACATGGGCTCAACTAGTAGAAAGTCTTGACTAGGCATCTGGCAACTACACTGAAGTCTCAGGACTTGAGTACACTCTCAAGCCTTTCTTGGGTTGGGCTTTTAAACACAAAAACAGTTAGCAGGGACAGTTAGCCAAAAACAAAAGCTAAAAATCAAGGTTTGCACATTTAGCGACCTTCCCAGAACTATGGATTTTATGAAGTTTCTTGTTCTCATTTTTTGACAGTTGTTGCTGCCTACATGCTGGGTACCAAGGCCTGAATGGTACTTCCATCATGACATCCGTTGTGCTAAGGTCTGGGAACCTGTTACATCATGGTATCTTCATACTCATGATACACCTTCCATTCATCAAGGATGCATGCCATTCTGTGCTACTTGAAGACAATAAAAATAAGTGATTCTGTACATGATAGTAGGAAGACGATCAGACAAAGCTATATTTGAGGCATATTTCTGCTACAGGGAGGGTTTTGATGAATTATAAGGAACACAATATGACACTCTTGTTTTTAGTGTTTGAAGATCAAATTTATATTAGTTCTTTAGAATACACTTCAATGGTGCATCTGAGAGTATGAAAATGGTCCCAATATTGAAAAAGGAGACTGGTGACGCTAATTCTGAATGAGACATCCATGAAGAACAACTCAATACAAGCTGTCTGCAAGGGACTGGAGGTACAACTTTCCCAAAGTGTGTCTTGCTTTTTGAAAGAAATTCTGGATGGTATGTCTCCAAGGAACTCAAGGCGCAACTGTTTAAAGAGATTCCCTCCCTTTTGTAGAACTCATTGGTTTGAGACCAAGAGAAAAGAGAAGAATCAATGGGGAAGAACCCACGAGAAAAGGCTCAAATGAACATGTGTCTCGGGAGGGCTGGGGAAAGGAATTGGGGAAAGGAGCTAGAAGATTATTTACAGGAAGATGTAAAAATCTGCCTAGCAGCTGTTACATTTTGGTGCTCAGTTGGAACAGGTAGTGTGCAGAAAGAAGGAAAACAGGAATTGTGATGTAATAGACTAGCCTGTAGGTCCATCCTTACCCAAACCTCAAATTCAGGAGAACCTTTTCACTGAAAGAAATGGGAAAGAGTTCATGCATACCCGGGGGTTGGAGGAATTTTCTGGGAAAACAGGAAAGTAAGCTTATGTCAAAAAACCATGTCTCGGAGCCTCCATAGAGTCCTCCAAGACACAATGTGGAGAATATAACTGCTAAAGATAAACATGTGAGCAAGATCAGCAGGTCTTTTGCCACACGAGAGACATCAGATTGTGAAGAATTCAGGCATCTCCAATGCTGCACAATGTGACTTCATGGGTCCCAAGCTGGAAGAACTGCAAGAGGAAGAATAAAACTATCATTTTATTCATGTGTCACCGATGTTGTAGAGGTTTTTGCATGTTGACAAAAAAAATCACATATGGACCAAAACACGAAGGAAAACTTACTTAGCATAGTGCACAGGCAGCAGTAGGCGCGGCAGCAACAGAAGAAGCAATCAAGTATGACAATGACCTACAGGGTCTTTGCTTCAATGGAGTCTTCATAAGGGGAGTAAATGCCACCTTGCATGTAATTTGCTCGTATTCTCTTTCCACAATGCACATGAAGGCTGCCCTGATTGCCTGGTGTTTGACGTTCATTCTTGAGTGGTTAAAGTGTAATTTCTCACCCTGAAAACAAGGAAAGTTCTGTGATACTGGGTTGTGGCCATTTTTTTTATTAGACATGAGTAAGCTCGTTCATCATTTGGGTGCTATTTTTAATTCTTTGAGGAATATTTTTAAATCAGACTTGGACTGGGTATCCACTTCCTTTCTGGTGTCTCAATAGCTCCCCTCCATCCACTTATATTTAGATCTGTTTCCCGCTTAAAATTAGTCTATTTGTCACTAATTTTAATTTTGGTTGTAAGTCTAGTCTTCAATCGCTGAGTCTTCTCTCCAGCACTATTTGTCACTAATTTGAGTTTCTCTTATATTCTAAATACTATTCTCATCTCTCTCTATCACCTTCTTTCCCCAATCCCAGTTAAAATGCCCCCCACTCCATTTTTCTCATTTCCCTCATTATAGAACCTGTGTCCTACTATCCCCTTCTCTAGTAATCTTACCTCCCAACAAGGCTCATTTTTACTCTCTTGGTTTCTGCAGCTATTTAAGGTGATAGAATCACACCTCAAGATATGGAGCTAGGATCTGCAAATGAAAGCAAACACACAGTTTGTCTCTCTGCACCTGGGTTACCTCATTCAGTATAATTTCTGGTTCCATACATTTACTTGAAAATTGTATTGTTTTATTTTTCTTAAAAGGTGAATAGAATAACACGGTGAATGTATACTGTATTTTTGTATCCACTCATCACTTGAAGGGCAGTAAGGTTGTTTCCACTTCCTTGCTATTTTAGTTGGGCAGCAATGAACATGGATTAACTAACAAGTACCTGTGAAGAAGCATATCAAATAATTTACATGTACACCAAGGAGTGGTTTACCACTGTGATAGGATATGTATGCTACTAGCTTTATGATAATTATCTATACTGATTTTCATAGTGGCTGCATCATTTTCCAATCCCACCAACAGGGAATAAAGGTTCTCCTCTCCCTGCACCTTTGCTGATATTTGTGGTCAGTTGTTTTCTTCATCTTGGTCATTCTGACTGGGGTAAGAAGAAATCTCAAAATAGTTTTAATTTTCATTCCCTAATGCTAAGGGTATTGGATGTTGCTTAAGATATTTCTTAGATATTTTTATTTCTTATTTTGAGAACTCTCTGACCAAATCTGCATTTAACTAATGATGTCAACCTGGAGTAGGTTCTCAGAGCTGCCTAATACCTTAGGACTCTCAAAGATGACTACACATCGACCTTTCAGCTTTACATATTATCTGTCCGAAAATTCTTACTTGACTAAAGATAGTTACTGAGTCTCTATGAGGAAATGATAAAGACTTTCCTTGAGGTTTGCGTTTTACTGCTGCTGATTCTTCTAAAGTTATATTCCTATTCTTTACATTTTATTCCAGATCTATAGTTAGTCCCATCAGGCCCCACAGGAATTTTTCTAAAATAGTCACTTAGAAATCTTTTTTTAATGTTTAGGTATGGAGGCAGGAACATAAATTTAGCTAATGCTGAATGTGTTGTTAAGGGTAAAATAAATAAATATTCTGGGTTTAAAATCACACCTTGGAGATTAAGAAATTTTCTAACCACTTATGTGGTTATTTGCTGAGACAAGAACAAATGTTCACCTACATTAAATGACGTTGACATAACAGATCTGCCTTTGGGAATGGTGAAATAACCCAAAGTCTTAGAGTGATTAAAGTTATGGCATCTACCAATGTAAGACCTGCTCATCTGTGTTGATAGTCTTAATTAAGTTCATAACTTTCTCAGCAATACATTTTGTGAGTAGGAGGCCAGCATTCCTCAGGAGCTTTGTGGTTACTGTTCTCTGTAGACAATATAGAAGAAACTGCTTCCTCTGAGTAGGGACACCTAAATGCAGGAGCAGTATGGGATCTCTTAAGATGCAGTTGCTATAATGGAGTAATTGACACAGGGCCAAAGGATAAATAAGAATGGAATAATTCCCATTGACAGAGTCTTATCCTGGTCTGGACAATCACTGCATAGCTGGAAATGAATAGCTTATGAAATTGTTGTTTGTTGCATACATAGTAACAACAGTTTTGGTCATCTGAACTAGTTTCAAACGAGACATATAATCAGTAGTTGTTGCCAATCAAACTTCAAACCTTAGACCTATTCAGGAAAGTCTACTTTAAAAAAATGTATGTGCCTTTAATCTTGCTTCCAGTTCTTTCTCTCAAGTTATACATGTCTTTTAAAGTGTAAGGTCACTTCAACCTATTATATAAACACTTGCTCAAACATGCTCATTTCTGTTTTATTCATAAGAACCGGAAATTAGAGACAACCAATATATCCATCAAAAGATGAATGGGCCAGGTGTAGTGGTGCAAGCCTGTAGTCCCAGCTACTCTGGAGGCTGAGACAGGAGGATCACTTGCATCCTTGAGTTCTGGGCTGTAGTGCACTATGCCAATCCGGTGTCTGCACTAAGTTCAGCATCAATTTGGAGACCTGCCAGGAGTGGGGAACCACCAGGTTGCCTAAGGAAGAGTGAAGAAGCCCAGGTCAGAAACAGAGCAGGTCAAAACAGATGAATGGAAAAAGAAATGTGGTACCTTTACACAATAGAATATTATTCCACCATTTAAAAAAATGAGATTTTCAGGTAAATTAATGAAACTAGAAAAAAATCATACCGAATGAAGTAACCCAGACTTAGAAAGACAAATGTGCTACATATTTGCTGGATATTATCTGCTAAATAAATGACAACTAAGCTACGATCCGTATAGCCAGCACTTATGTAGAGAGTAAGGGACTAGGTATGAGGGATGGATCTCCCTAGAAAGGGGAAGTAGAATAGATAATTATGGATGAACAGGTAGGATCAGGTGGTGAGTGAAATTGGAGGATCAAACAGGGATGGTGGGATGTGGGGAGAGAATACAGGGAGAAACAGTTAAAATAAAGGGATATTTGAGGTGGTCATATAGAAACAGAATAGAGTAGAAGTTTTTTAATATACATATATGAAGATGATCTAAAAGAGATCATCAAACCATGGGAAAACAGAACTCCAACTAGACCTTTATCACCACCAAATAAAATTTCTAGTTTCAGAATTATAACATATATAATTTAGTAGGGAACTCTCAAACAACCCATGCTACTGCTAAGGCTGTTGTGGGCTCTCCACAAACTGAAATTAAGGCCCTATTGAAAAAAAACACCTACACAATTCATAGAACATGGAGAAGTAGAGTTGGTGCCGAAATACAGCCTTCACTTTTATGTGGTGCTTTGTGGAACACACTGTAGATAGTAAACAGCTTCAAAACCTTTGATCTACAGTGGTAACCTGCCTGTAAGATATTCTGGTGCAATAGTGGCACAAGACCAACTAATATCCAATTTAAATTAAGGTCCATTCTATGACATGGAATTCATACCCAATGTTACTTGGGATCACATGTGCTTTTGTCTTGAATCTAGAAAATAGTTTCTTTGCTCTTGTCTACCATCTCTGGCTCTTAGAGCATTTTGTGATTACCCTCTTCTGTGGTGATCCCTGAGCCTTGTTGGGAAGGGTGTGATGTAGATGTCACATTTACACCTGAGCCCTGCAAAGTCTCTTATCCTATGCATGTTGCCCACTTGTGTATCTCCATGCTATTTGGCATCTACTTTAAGGAGAATCTTTTTTGGTGATGTTTGAATGACACACTAATCTATTATTATGAAAAATCAGAATTATTTTAAATACAATACTCATTTAGCAGAGTAAGACTAATAGATTATACCCCAGGACCTATGATTTCATTAATGGCTAAGAATGATGGACATTGAAAATATTTCTCAGCCACTTGTGTTTCTTCTTTTGAGAATCCTCTGGCTAGTTCGATGTCTCATTTTTAAATCTTTTGTTTGTTTTCTTAATGTTTAGTTTTTTCATTTTTGTTCTAGACATTGGAATGTTTTCAGTTTATAACTGGGGAATGTATTTTCCCATTCTTTATTGTATCTTCACTTGAATGATGATGTTTTTTTGCAGTACAGAAGCTTTTTAGGTTCGTATGAACCTATTTATCAATTGTTGGTCTTTATACATGGGTCCTGAAAGTCAGTTCTCGTGCCTTTAAGTTAAAATGTATCCCCTACTTTCTTATATATCAGATTCTGGGTATCAAGTATTATATTGAGAACCTTTTGTTTTGTTTTGTTTGAGACAGGGTTTCTCTGTATTGCTTTGGAGGCTGTCCTGGGGCTCGCTCTGTACACCAGGCTGGCCTCGATCTCACAGAGATCCACCTGCCTCTGCCTCCTGAGTGCTGGGATTAAAGGTGTGTGCCACCAACACCCAGCACTTCTTTAATATTCTTATACTACAAGTCTCTCACTTCATTAGTTAGATTTAATTTCAATATGTTTTTGGCATTAATGTAAATGAGATTTTCCCCCCAATTTCTTTCTGAGTATGTCTTTCAACTGTATATAGGAAGACTACTTGTTTTGTGTGCTGATTCTGTATCCTGCTGCTTTACTGAATGCGTTTATCTGCCATAAGAATTCTATGAACAGAATCATATAATTTGCAATAAGAATATTTTTCTTTTTTTTCTTTTGTGTCTCTATCACTCTTCCACTTGTCATATTGGTCTAGCTAAAACTTCAAAAACTATTGAACAGGAGTGGAGAGAATGGACATCCTTGACTTTCTCCCAATTTTTGCTACTCATCATTATGTTGACTGTGGGGTTATTATGTATTGCCATAATTATGTTGAGATAAGGTCTCTGCATTCCTAGGTTCTCCACAACTTTTATCATGAAAGACGTTGGCTATTGTCTAAGGATTTTCGTGAATCCAATTTGGTTATCATGTGATTGCTGCCATTGGGATTGCTTTTGTGGGGGATGAGAATTATGGGTTTAAATATGTTGAAACATTCCTGCATCTATGGGACTAAGCTTACTTGATCATGATGGACAGTCTTTCTGATGTATTTTTTGTTTCTTTTTTGAAACACTCTTACTTACATATCCATCCCCCCATTTCCTTGCCCTCCCAGCCTCCCATGCTACCCACCAAAACCCCCCAACCCACCCAACACCCACTCCCCAGGGATAGTGAGATCCTCCACAGGGGATTATCAAAGTCCATCACATCATTTGGGGAGGACCCAGGCCCTCCTTTCAGTATAAGTGCTGCAATAGTATCCCTCCATAAGGAAAGGGCTCCCAAAGTTCATTTGTGACCTAGGAATAAACCCTGGCTCCACTGTTAGAGGTTCCACAGACAGCCTTGGCCTCATATCTGGTACCTATATTCAGATGCCTTAATTTGGTCCAATGCTGGTTCTCCCACTTTAGGGTCTGCATGCTATCTGATGTATTTTTAAATTCAGTTTGCAAATAGTTCTGTTGATAATTTTTGTTTCTATGTATATCAGAGATATTTGTCTAGTCTTGTTGGATCTTTGTCTGGTTTAGGTATCAAGATAATATGGACTCCATAAATTAATTAGAAGTGTTTCTTCTTTTGATATTACGCAGAATAAAATTTGATTGTGTTTGTGTTAGTTCTTCTTTCAACGTCTGGTAGTGCTCTGTGTTGAGTGCATCTGTCTTTCCTTAGTGGAGATATTATTAATTTCTTCTTTTATCTCATTGGCTATTGTGAGTCTGTTTAAACTAGTTATTTTATTTTGTTTTAATACTGGTAGTGATATATGGCTAGAAACTTGCCATTCTTTTAGATTTTTTAAAATTTGTCCTCTCTCTTTTGTTTAGTTAATTTGATAAGTATCTATCAATCTTGTTAATCTTTATAGGAGACAACTCTTTGTTTAGGTGATCCTTTGTGTTATTTTTTTCATTTCTATTTTATTAAATTCAGGCCTAATTTTACTATTTATTTCTGTCTTTAGGTTTGTTACTTGTTCTTGTTTTGCATATTAAATTATTAACATTCAAGTGTTACATATTTTTAATGTTAGTACTTGGTGTTTATAAACTTTCCTCTAGATACTGCCTTTATTGTACCCATAGTTTTGATTTGCTATGTTTTCACTGTTATTCAGCTACAGAGGTGAGGGTTATTATTTCTTTCTTAGTTTCTCCCTTGACCAAATTTTTATTCTGTGGTGTGTTCTCCAGTTCCATGTCTTTGTACATTTTTTATTGTTTCTCTCCTTAATATCTAGCTTTGTTTCTTTGCTATCAAATAAGATGAATAATATTATTTCAATTTTCATATTTTTCGATAATTCATGGTCAAATATGCTGTCAGTTTTAAAGAAAGTTCATAGGCTATTGAGAATAGAATTTATTCTTTAATGGTTCAGTTGATCTTTTTTTTTTAATTTCCTGTCGGATCCACTTGATTTATGATGTCGTTTCACAGCACTTTCTCCACTTGATTTTTTTTTCTGGATGACCAAATGGGTATTAAAACTACCAACTGGCCAATGTGTGTTTTACCATGCTCCAATAAGTATATGAGCAAAACAAATTGGACTTGGTGAGTTTTGTTTTATTTTTTGAGGGGGGGATGTAAAGTTGGGAGGGAATACCTGGGAAGAATGGGAAATAAGTATGCATTGTAAAATTTTTCCAAATAATTAATAAAGATACTATATGTTGGAAAAATGAAAAGAAATACTCCCCTTGCCTGCATGCCTTTGACCTGGGGCAGAAGTGTCTTCCTTCCTTTGAACTCCCACATCTGTACTGGTTCTTCATGGTTCTCACCTTGAGAACCTTTAGACTGCAACTCCATAGGCTATCTTGGTTCTCAGTATTCTGACTTGTCTAGACTATGCCCTCAGTTTTTAATGACATAAATAACCCATATAATAATCCTTATACCACCTCTCCAGGTAAATACGTGTTATTGTTTTTGATTCTCTCATGAACTCTGATTCATAAAGGTACAAAGTCCTAAATCTATCAGAATTATCAATGATATTGAAGTTAATTTCAGCTAATTATGTTCTGGTACTATCTGTCTGCATTTCACCATTAAACACCCTGCAACATTTTCCTCATTACTGGTTCTGTTGCAGTGGAGTAAACAGATCCATCTTTATTTGCTGAAATGGAGTTTGCTTTCTCACTTAAACATCTTTGGAAATCTTTCCTTTTATAGACGTCTTTGGCACACACATGTTTCCTTTCTAATTACCGGACTTGTTATAAACTATCATCGGCTATTTTTACATCTTCTTCCAACCAGTGGGGAAGAATCTTGCATAAAGTAGTTATAAATGGACCAGTGACCACAAAAAGTTTTGCAGATTTGATGTAACATGGCATTGTGAGAAAGACACTGTTATTAATCTTTAACTGATAGAGAACCCAAGATACATTCATATATTAAGGATCTTTCCTGAGAGGAAACAGAATGTAACAGAACCAAGACTCAGACAGAGTCTACTTGAGGCAGTCTTTCTAAACGCTCCCACTATTTATTATAAGCTTTTATAAATGTTAGTTCCTGGAGCTTCAGAAGAGGAGATAAATCTCCACTGTAACTTCATACCTGGTGTTCAATAATTAACTTCATGATATATACTTTTCTAGCTTTAATGAAAAATGATGAAAGCATACTAACACAAATTCAAGGACTCTAAGCATTGAAAGAATACTGTATTATTATTATTCTAACTAGAAAAACTGTGGGTTAATGGAAATTATTATCTGCTTCTTGAGAAAATACTAATAGTCTATGGCTAAGGTTCAAGTGGTTTATTTAATTTTAAAACATTTATTTATTTTGTAAATACCTTTTATTGAAATTTTCATATTTTTCTCAAGATACGTTTTTATTTAAATTAGAAATGTGTCAATCCAAGCTCCCTCTCCCACCCCTCCTTCCTTGTCCCTCCACCAGCCCCCCACCAAATCTCCACATCATTCCCCAAGGAGGATAAGACCCTCCTTGGGGGGATCTCCAGATTCTGTCATTACATCCAGGGCAGGACCTAGGCCTTTCCCCAAGTGTCTAGGCTGAGAGAGCATTCCTCCATGTGAAATGGGCTCCCAAAGTTCATTTGTACGCCATGGTAAACACTGATCTACTACCCAATGCCCCAGAGATTTCTGAGGCCTCCTCACCGGCACTACATTCATAGAGTCTGGATCAGACTAAGCCCACACTTGAAGCACTTAACTAATGTAATCCTCACAGCAACTTTATTATGTGAATGCTGTCATTTTCCTTCTTTCATGGATGTGTAACACAAGTCACAGAAACAGTAAGTGACCTTGAAAGTAAAGGAAGTTAGGAAGAGTCACAGATAGAATTGAGCAGAGTCTAAACATTTTCTCACAGTGTTAATCTTGTACACAGACATTTGTGAAACAAGAGATCTCACTGTTATCTCCTGACACCCAACTGACCCTTTACAGACTACATTCAATTTCTATCTCTTCTGTTCAAGGTTCAGAACCACATTTTCATGTACCTACTTTCTATTTTCACTTAAGTTTTAAAAATCTGCTAATGGAGTTGGAAAGATGCAGCATCAGGGCTTAAGAGCACCTGTTGCCCTTGTAGGGGACCTGGGTTTGGTTCCCAGCACTCACATTTTGGCTCACAACCATCATTCATAACTTTAGTACCAGAGAATCCAGTGCCTTCTTCTGGACTCCCCCAGGACTAGACACCCAGATGATACACATGCCTATATGGGATGCAATAGGATTAAAACACCCCTTGCATTCTAAGAGACTGGGACTGTTACTAGACTTCACAGACAGAATTAACACAACTTGAAGTCTCTTGAGACTTAAGACTGCTGCCCTACTAAATACTCAACTGCCTTCTTGAGGACAATGCAACAACCAACTGTACTTGAATTACCTTTCCAGTGTAATCAGACTTTGACAAGCTAAGCTAGTGCACGGTTATAATCTTAAATTAGGTACCCTTTTTGCCTCTGACACAGATTTTGCATGTGTATCATTTCCTGAAAGCAGCCAAATCAGAAGTTGAAATCAGCTTTCTAAAATTTACAATAAAATTTGAAAGGCAAGATTTATGGTTATTGATTGATAAACAATGATGTTTGTTGTTTGGGTCAGTTGGGATCAGTTGGAGTCAGTGATTTAATCCCTTGTAAACTGTTAGAGATTTCTGGAAACTGTCACAATCCTTTCTTATGTGATTCTTTCTTATGTGATTCTTTGTGTGATGTTGAATGAAGACAAGGCAGAGTCCTTTGTGCGGAACAGGCACACACAGTCACATGACAGACAAACAGGGACAAACACAGACATGGGGACAGACAGATGGACAAGATAGGCTTTAGGCAGGCACAGATTCAGAATCATATGACAGTCACACATAGGGTGGAAGATACAGGGAGCATGAAGTAAAGAATTCTAAACTAGATTCTCTCTATTAAATGACTCCAGTGGGAAGTGTTTTTATTCTTAATGCTACACTAATGCATCACTGGTGACTCGGAGTTAATCAGTAATGTGCTTAATCCATATGCACACACATGCAGGCAAAACACTCTGACAAAAGAAAATGAATAAATCTAACTTTTGAAAAATAACTTAGGGCATCCCTGCCCATCTTTATTCTTCCAGCTGTGCTTTCATATCATCTCTATACTTGCTCTATGAGTAAAGCATGACATCCTCTGACAGAGTTTTCCCATACTCACCCCCAAGGCACTGTTTTCCCAAACAAGTCATTCATATATTTCCCCTAGAAGAGAAATCATATACCCTCTTCCATTGTTCAGGATTTTTCAGTCGTTCCTCATCTTCCAAAGGCCCTTTTATGGTCTAGCCTCATGCCTTATCACCTCCTTCACACTGCCCTACTTTTCACACTTTTCCAAGCACAATGGCTTTTTCCAGTTCTTTAAAAACAGAAAACATGTCCAGATACCTTCAGGATTCCCTTCTTCACTTGTACTGATTTGTGTGTTTAAATGTCACATCATCCAAGAAGATTTTCCTAGTTACTGTAAAATGGCACCATCTGAGCCTCCCTTAATTCTTTATATTATTTGTCTACCTTGTGACTAGAAACATCTTTCAACTGATGAAGTGTTGCCATGAAAGCACAGAGACCTGAGTTTGTATCTTCAGCGTGTAAAAAGCTAGGTGTGTCATATACTTGTACTCATGCATGGGGAAGCAGAGATGGGGGAGGGGGGATCCCTGGGACTTGCTCCAATTTATTCTAGTCAAATCATTGAGTTTCAGATATCTATCTCAAAAAACAAGGTGGAGAATCGCAGGAAAAGAAACCCATCATTGACCTGTGATCTCAATGTGCACAGGCATACATGTATGCACACACTCACACACACAAGCACATACTCATACACATATAAACACACATAAAAACATACAGGTAGGCACATGCCTTTAATCCCAGCACGTGGGAGGTAGAGACAAGCAGAGCTCTGTGAGTTGGAGACCAGTTTGGCTTACAAGAGCTAGTTCCAGGACAGCCTCCAAATCCACAGAGAAACCCTGTCTCAAAAAAAAAAGACTTCACGGGACAGGGGAGGCAAGCCTAACTTTTGGTGGCCAGAGCAGAAACACCAGAGACCTGAGGACTGAGCACAGCAGATCTGGATCCCAGCCTGACGGGATTCAGCCTGCCCAGAGACTGCCAGCTTCCAAGTCCCAGTCTCCACCCACAGGACAGGACAGGCAAGGGTCCAGCCTACCCAGAGTTTGTTAATGTCCCGATACTAGGAAGGCCTCCATCCATGCAAGAGGAAAGCCACCAGGGTATTGACCTGCTCCCACCCACTGGAAAGGAACTGTGGTCACATAGCCACCAGAGGAGGAAGAGACTCCTTCTGCACCCACAGGAAGAAATGATGGGAAGGAGATAATACAAAAACACACCCACCAACAGAAAAAGCAATATGACACGACAAGAAACTAGAGAATCTACACCCTCAAGACCTGAACAGGCCATTGCAGAAGAAGCAGATGAGAAAGACCTAAAAAACAACTTCATGAAAATGATAGAGACCCTCAAAGAAGGTATGAGAAAATCCCTTAAATACATGGAAGAAAAAATCAAACCAAAAAATACAAGAAATGGAGGGAAAAAACAATCAAAAATGCAAAAAAATGCAAGAAATGGAAGAAAAGACAAACCAAAAATAAAAACAACTCTGAGATACCATCTCATTCCTATCAGAATGGCTAAAATCAAAAACTCCAAGAACAGTTTATGCTGGAGAGGATATGGAGAAAGGGAACACTCCTCTACTGCTGGTGGGAGTTTCAACATGTACAGCCACTTTGAAAATAAGTATGGAGATTCCTCAGGAAAAAGGGAATCAGTCTACCACAAGACCCAGCAATTCTACTCTTAGGCATATACCCAAAAGATGCACATTCGTACAACAAGGATGTGTATTCCACTATGTTCATAGCAGCATTATTTATATATCCAAAACTTGGAAGCAACCTAGATGCCTCTCAACTGAAGAATGGGTAGAGAAAATGTGGTACATCTACACAATGGAGTACTATTCCGTGGAAAAAAAACAATGGAATCTTGAAATTTGTAGGCAAATGGATGGCACTAGAAGAAACCATACTGAGTGAGGTAACCCAGTCACTAAAAGAGAATCATGGTATGTACTCACTCATTCATGGATTTTAGACATGAATCCGGGGAGTGCCAGCATACAAATCCACTGCCAGAGAGTCTAGGAAACAGAACCTTCATCCAGCAACTGATGAAAGCAGAGGCAGATACCCACAGACAAAAACTGAACTGAACTCCTGGAATCCAGTGTCAGAAAGAGAGAACTGATGGGCAAAGGAGTTAAGAGAGGGCTGGTTTAACCCACAGAAACAGTTGACCTGAACAAGGGGGAGCTCTTGGACTCCAGATTGATGGCTGTGTGGAAAGCATGGGACTGACTCTGGCCCCCTGAATGTGGGTGTCAGTGAGGAGGCCTAGGTAATCTATGGGGCCTTGGGTATTATTTATCTCTGGGATACAAATAGACTTTACGTGCCCATGCCACAATATGGGAGGCTCTCTCAGCTGGGACTCTTGGGGGAGGGCCTAGGCTCTGCCCTGGATGAAATGACAGTTGCAGGCCACCATGGAGGGCCTCACCCTCCCTGGAGATTGGAGTGGAGATTGGGTGTGGGACTGGAGGACCTGGTGGGGAGGGTGGGGGAAGAAGGTAGGGAGAGGGAGCTGGGATTGACATGTGAAACAAGATTTTTTTCTAACCTAAATAAAATAATAATAATTATTATTTTTAAAAGGGGGGAAATTTTAAAAAACATATAGGTATACACTTATAAAGAAAACACACACTCACACACCAAACTCACGAAGGATTTTGGTACTTCCTAACATACATGTCTTTATTAATTATTTTCCATTCATTTAAGGGAGAAATGTAGTCACGTTCAATGTTGTTAATCTATGCTATCTCATTAGTTACAAAATGAATTTTTGTTGAAGGTAGGAGGAAGAAAGAAAGAAAGGGAAGGAAAGAAGGAAGGAAGGAGAGAGGGAGGAAATGAGAAACAAACAAAAGAGAGAAGGTTAAAAACTAAAGTAGTAAGTCAAACTGGCATCACTTTGTAAACAGTGATGACGAAGTAGATTCTCCCATCTGATCCTCAGGACCATTTTAGGTCACAGCCTGTTATAGTCATTGAGAATGAGGTACCCACTAGGTTTAGATCCAGTTGTAGCTACAAAAAAGATCAACATCATGGAAGTCATGCGACCTGATTTTGGGTGCTCAGATCCTTGTGAGCATGTCATGGATTCTATAAAAAGTTAACCATTCAATGTAATGCTCACTAACAGTGATGATGCCCTCTTCCTCTTCCAAGCAGAATTGCAGACACTGTATGTGAAATTTTATGATAAGCCATAGTGTTTCTGGTAAATATATGGAGCTCATAAAGTTTCAGATTTCCTAAAATGTTAATATTTCATGAGGAACTAAAAAATTGCTTCTTCTGTGTGCTTATTACATGGGATATGACTGAACAATCCTTGTGGTGTGCTACTGCTTCTTCTCATACCAAATTCAAATAAAAAGAGCAATGTTACTTACAAAATAAATAAACCCAAATAAGACATGAATACTCTCCTAATTTCATATATTCTCCATTAACTAAAATCACTAAATATGAAAAAGTCACTAAATATTGAGCTCACACAACTAGAAAATGTATCATTAATTTTCCTTTATTATAGTCAGTACTTGGGGCATATGAGTTACAATTGTCTCTTTTGTGTTTCATACTTGAAAACTATTTCTATGCGTCCTTCCCTTGGGCCTGCAGATGCTTGACTGCTGAGTATAGTGGGATAAGAGTGACTGACATCAGTCATCATATTGTGCCTTCTCTTTTACTACCTTACCTGTTGGACCATTGGGGAACCATGCTGTCCAGAGCTACGTTACATGGCGGGAAAGAACTTAGATGTTCCTAATCTTCCTTCTGTTTGAAGTTGGAGCAATTACCAGCCACATCACCAGAAATATCAGAAAATGAAGGAAGGAAGAGGTAACCTTAAAGTTCCTGGGAGATCTCTGCTGTTCCCACAAATAACCTGAATAGCCTTCCTCTCTATTAGCCTTTTCCTTCATTATTCCTAATTTGTACCTGTGAGTCCTCAATTCACTAGAGGTGACTATAAGCGAACTCCCTGTTTCTTTAGTCTATGGTACTTACTGAGTCTTTCTCTTCCAAATTTTTCCTTGAGAATCATTTTCTCATGACCTGGATTGAGTAAATGCATATTTAAAGTTTAAAATATAATAATAAAATCAAGTATAATACCAAATAATTTGTCTAGCTGTATGTTCTGAGTTCTGGGAATTTTATCTCAAGGTTATTGACTTACCAAGAATAAGTGACCAGATAACATTTATTGAAACTTTAATGATTTTTATTTTGGTTTCTAAGAACAGCCAAGAGAAAACAATGATTCTCAATGGTCTGAATATTTTCAGTATGCCTAACTAAAAATACATACATAGTTTTAGATGCAAAATAAAAACCAAATTAAGTACTTGGTTGTTTTCTTTTTAAAGTTTCTTAGGAGACCATGAGAGTATGTGCAGAAGACCCACTGCCAGGTTTGGGAAGACTGACATTGCATAACTGTGGTTTAAAAGGCTTTTCTGAATACAATGCATTTTTGGCTAGTTCGTGGAGGTAGGGACACAGAAGCACTTTTTGCTGAATGCTAACAGAGTAAATTAAGCCCCTCTCCTACTAACTGCAGAAGACACCATGTCATACTTCTATTTGTCCTGCCTTCAGTGTGGCTTTAGCCTTTCAACTGGGTCTTTGGGGATCTTTCTCTTTGCTTATTTTAAGCTTTTTATTCATTTCGTTTTAACATGAAATTCCTTGGCATAATGAATCTGAAGAATAAAAACCATGGATTTTACCCCCAAAGCTAAACTTTCCCTGCACCCCTCCCACATTTTTTTAAACATCACCAGTTGCATTCACCCTTACTTGAATAGAAATTTCTTACCCCCTACACAGCCACTGGCAGTGATTACCTCTGCCTACCTCAGCTTTTGAAACTCCCATGCATTTCAAATCAGTCTTTTGGAAAAAAATAAACATAGAGTCTAACAATTGAGAAAGTCAAGGCGCTCCAAATCCTTATTCAAGTGTTATCTATTCTTTTTTTAGCTTCTATTGTAGTCTAAATACACTGGGTGAGTGAGCAAAGGTAGACACATGAGAAAAGTACAAGGTCTGATGAAGGCTTCCAGGATGAAGTAAGGACTGTCAGGCTCTCCTCCTTGCTCACAAATGAAACTTCGGACACAGCCATCAATATGCACAGGCAAACCCCTCCACATTTCCTTACTCTTGCCCAGTCTTTATAATTCTACTTTCTTGAGTATTAATTAGCAAACGAACCAATCCAAAACCACTTAAATGTTGGCTATTTACAAACTCTTTTCTGTTTTGTGAAGAAAGAGGGGTCGATTAAATTACTTCAAAATGTGTGTCATTGCCAAACTACCAGGTTCATAACTTCTACCCAGTAAAGAAAAGAAGAAAACAGTTTCTATGTTCCCTTCTCCTCATGCTCTGTGCTTCATATTTTCTCCCTACTTTGTCTGGAATTATTGGAAAGGAAAGAATTTTCATGGAGAAGTTATTACTGTGGAGTGCTGACTATTGTATTAATTCTCCCCCTCCTCCTCAGCCTCTTTGGCTAGGCAGGAATGTTGGACTTTACTCAGGACCTGCTTAGTGAGCTTGTGGATGGATGGGATTAGTTTAATCTCCTCTCACAAGCCTCTTAGCGCTGGGAGAGGTGGGGTGGGTGAGGAGCAGTGGTAAAGTGGGGAGGGCAGGGACTAGGGAAGAAAGGTTGCCCATGTACAATGCCAAGTTTATTTTGTCTTGGAACTAAATGTGAATAGTGTGAAGGGAGAGACGGAAAGGAGATGCCAGCCGTGGTGGTGAATAAGTGCGTTAAATTAGGACAGGTGATGATGATCTCTTCATGATTTCATTGTCCTGGGAGTGTCTCCAAGCTCTGGGAGTGATACACATATGAGAGGGAATGTCAATAGAAGGGTGGAGGGGGAAGCAGGTAGTAGTAGCTAGAATTCACACAAAAAAAGACAGAGAGTGAAATAAAGGTTAGTACAAGCAATTTCTGAACATGAAGGGCTCAGAGATGAATGGGAAGCTTGATCTGTTTTTTACAGTGGACTTTGTCCATGATGAGGATCCCCAATATGGTGACCACTGAAGGATTCTAATCAGAGAATTCCTGGCTACTTCCTCCTTCACATTTCCCTAAGATTTTCTTTTTTTGATTTTCATAATGAAATGAACTAGGTGACTTTATGACACAAAACTTATTAAAATGTTTCATAATTCCATGGAATAAGAAAAATTAATTTAACTGTTTTACTGTCTTTGATTTATCTGGATATTCATTAACTAAATTTGGTTTATACATTAAAACAACACATTCACTATATTACATTTAATGTATAGTGTATGTCCCTTTCTTACTTCAAATAATGGATGATCAAAACTTACTGATAATGGATTTCTGCATAGTTTTATATTATTATGGAATCAAAAGATAATTAAAAATATTATCTACTGCTTTATTCATTTTGAACGTGAATAATGTAATATGTAGCCTTGTGCCACTCAGTGACAGGGATATATTCTATGAGATGTATTGACTGGAATTTTAGTTGCTGTGTAGAACATCATAGCAGGTTGTGCAACCCCTTTGATCTAGGCCTTTTGTGGTAACTGGAGCCATGGACATCAATACAGACAGTGGCTGGACCACAGACCCAGACATGGGACTTGGCAGCAGCCCAGATTCAGGCATCACGATGGTCTTGGATGTCAAGCAGGCTGCCTACCTCAGCTGGCTCCTCACTGCCTTCACCTTTTCAGATCTGCCTCTTACCACAGAACATCTCTCTGTCTCTCATACCCCACCACATATTTGCTCACCTTAAGTGTTCAACTTCACCCCAGGTGGCCCAAGACAGGCATGTGTGTCTCTTTCTCCTGCTCAGTTTTAGAGGAACTGGGCAGGGTCATGTTCATATTTTTTAATTGATGAATTTGCCTTTAACAGTTTTTAATTTCTAAACTTGTCTTAAAGATTATATTTGTAGATATGCATGTGCATATGTGGTTTGTTTACCTCCATATGAGTACTTGTGGAGGCCAAAAGAGAATCTAAGTTTCCCTGGAGCTGAAGTTACAACACACATCCAACATTGGTGCAGGGAACCCAAATCTGGTTTCTCTGGAAGAGCAATGATCTTAACCCCTGAGACATCTTTGTAGCCCCTTTAACTTCTAAATTACTTTTATTGCTTTTCAAAGGACATCCTTTCTAGAATCGTTTTACTGTAGTGGTAGTTTCAAATCTTACTTTGTTACCCTTGTCATCAGTGCCTTAAACTAACAGGTACTTAGAAATTATTCAGTGTAAGAGCAAGCTGAAAAATAATAACACCTATTAACTTTATTTTTCTACCTTTACTATGCATTGATTTTTTAAGTCGGAATGATCTACCCATGTTCTAAGGTATATATTAGAATCTTCCATATCACCCCCTTTTGTTTACTTGGCTATGTTCACATGTTTAGCCTTAAAATATACATCAAATGAAGGCCTTTATCATTCTGGAATGCCTCTGTTTCCAGGTTGTTCATGGTTTACTCCCTTACTTCCCTGACCGGTGCCTAGAAACCATTGCTCATAGTGAAGGATATCAAACTGATTCTCCCCATTATAGTCTCATAGCCAAAGCTGTAAAAGAGAAAAATATATAGTATTCTAACAATAACTGAAGCGATCAGTGTCACTAAAAAGCAGAAACATGAATATATATCATAATCTTCATAGGGTCCCCATTCAACTTACTTTTGTTTGATTATTCCAAATGCTTTATCATGACTATCATCTAGGAACAGCACTAATTTCAATTCTCATCATCAGACAGTTCATGGTTATGTTGGAAGACTAGACTATATACTTATCATATTGCTCAACAACTGTATTAATTCTTATTTTTCCCTACATTATAGAAACCAAAGTATTTGGTAATCTTAATACAGAATACCATATCATAATACCACATTAAAGATGCATGGATTGCGACTGTTGCCAAAATCTTTTGATGTCTACATATATACAAATGTACAGAGAGATATGTGTATATACACATGGGAGACTTAGGGAGCTGCCAAAGCAGAAATTATGTAGGGAGATCCTGAAATAATTCCTTGGGAAAAATTTATTTGAACTCTGGAGGCAATATGCTAGACTCCAGATGTTTACAATCTCTATGAACTTTTACATTGAAATATTTATTCTTATGGTGATGAGACTAGGGAATGTGGCACTCGAGAGGTGGTTACATTATAGAGGCAAAGTCCTGAGAATGGAATTATTGCCTTTATTAATCAAAACAGAAATATATCCTTCCTTTTGTTTCATGTGAGTTTAGAGTACAGGCAGCCACCTGTGGGGAAATAAACCTTCATCAGGTATCAAATTGGTTACCACTTTGGACCTGGACTTTCCAACTTCCAGAACTCTATGAAATACATTTCTATGTCTTACTTACCCAGCATAATGCATTTTGTCATAGAAGCTTAAATAAACACAAGCACAGAATATTTCTTTTTGGGAAGTCTATAATGAATTATTGAACTGTTTGCAAAGCTTACTATTCTGGGTAGCACAAACAGAAGTCCCTACCAGGGTACTGAAACTGCCTTTTCTGTTCACTATAACATGCTGATGATTCTGAGTGTCCTATCGCAGTAAACAAGGATCTCTACAACCAGAAAAGGCTGAATATAAAGAAAATACCCTAAGGACATTGTACAAATGAATTTATCAACCAAACACAGCACATATGTGAACTTTAAAAATATTTTTTTAACAATCAAAACAGAAAGTCTATCATCTGTAGCCATCTTGCCACACACTTTTGGTCACTGTAAATCATACATATATTTTGCTTCTATGTAACAAAAAATTACTGTTTATTGTTCTACAAGTGGTATAACATGGTAGTGCGGCAGACTACAGTGTCATGCAATAGCCAATTTTAATCAGAGCATCAGACAATTTATACTCTTGGGCCTAAGGAGAATCACATGAGTAAACTGTGCAATCACAAAGGCAAGCCACACATGGTGGATAAGCTGCACATGGCAGACAAATAGCACACAGTGGACAAGCCAAATAATTTAAAAGCAATTCCATATTTTGAATTGATGAGAAGACTCTTGTCTCGGTTTGTCGAAGTTTTCTCATAAGCACTCAGAAATCTCATCCAACTCTATTCTCAGACCATTTTCCAACCATCTTATTCTAAAAATGGACCAGTTTCTTTTTAAAATGTTTCTGTATAACCATTATTTTACTCAAATCTTCTCATTCTTCCTCTTCTACACCAATAACACCATTTTTTTTGTTTGTTTGTTTCACATATGAATAGGACCATACAGGTTTTGTCATTCTGTGTGTGTGGGTCTATGAGGTTTTAAAAATGATAGAATTTCATTTGTTTTAAGAGCTGCCTAGTTTTCTGCTGTGCAAACATTGCTATTTACATCTGTTCGTTTATTGATGAATAAAAGTTGATTCCAATTCTCCAATGTTATCAAAAGTGCTACAACAGAAATTGGATTACACATACCCATCGACAAACTGGATAATTTAAAAGAAATGGATCAATTCACAGATTATATATGGACTATGAAATTAAATGAAACAATTTAAGTAATATAAACATATCCATAAAATCTAATGAGAAAGAAGTAGAAATCTAAGGCCTTCAAACTTAAAAAAAATCCTGTAATCAGCCGTCCAGGGCAAAACTCAAGATGGCTGCCCTCTTGCTTAGACACTTTGTTCCACATTCCCTCTGAACCCACTTTATTTCTCAGCTCTGTCTCAGAAATACTGTTCCTTTGGGAGCCGGAGCCATGGAAGAGATGGAGTGATTCTTGAATAAGAACACGAGTTCAAACCACCCTGTTTTTTTCCCATTTCTGTATTTGGCATTGTCCCATGGCAATATCCATTTACCTCTGTGACACTGGTATAGTCTTAAGTGGAGTGCTGCTACCCGAGTCTTATTTGATGTTTGTGAAGTTCATGTGTTTGGGGCCAGCACTGAACCATCAGCTCAGTTTGCAACATTCTTCCCTCTCATGTACCATACACAGAATGGGGTCCAACACTTGATGTGGGACCTAGGGAAAGGCCTGGAGATACCCCAGTTCCAGCAGCCTGGAGTAGCTTTCATCCAAGCAGCTTCTTTTGTCAGCAGATGTCAAAAGTCAAAGAGGCACACAACTGGTCAAGAGGAAAAGAGTGAAAAACTGTGGAGTTCCCAGCCCTAAATGAGACTTGTCACACCACGTACCCCATACTTAGAAAACCTTATGGAAAAGGATATGGGAGATTGTAACAGTAGGAGGTGGTGGATAACTTTATGGAATCAGTGTTTTCCATAAAACAACAGGAAAGTTGCACATATAAACTCACAGAGATAATGATAACATGCATAGGACCTTGGCAAGCCCAAGATAGATTAAATCCCAGAATAGAAGTAGGAGGTAGGCATGGAATGCCACAAGCAGTTTAAGAACTGTTGGGATTCGATAGCTGAAGGGAGAAGAAAAGTTAATTTTCTCTAATGGTGTGACACCTGATAGTTTGATCACATTCCAGAGTAGTCCCCATTCAGAAGAGGAGTGGGACAATAAAAATACACCACAGGAAAAATGGGAAGGTGGGGGAGAATAGTTCAACAACATTCCAGAGCAGGCCCCAGGTAGACAAATAGTTGAGTGACAAAAAATTCCCTTATATATACCAAATAGTTAAAATGGGGAGGGAAAGGAAGGGAGAATCAATAAACAATATTGTGGATGCTTGAAAAATACACAAGGTATAGTTATTTTACATTTACCTAAAATTACTTTTATATTTTATATAATGAAGTTATTTCAGTTGTTAATGCACTCCCAAGAGCCGTAGTTTATCTAATCAAAACGCCAGTACCATATACGAGAAATCTCTTGTTCAGATCAGAATAAATGACTACCAAAACAGTACAAAGTATGGTTATGGCTCTCAGTTCACTCCAAGAAGTTGAAGGTAAGTTCCCTGGCAGAAGACATAACCACACACTTTGGATATAGTACTTGGAGGAATTAATCTAGAAGAGGCCCTAAATCTTCCTTCATGAAGACTAGCTTTCATAGTACCAGAAGGTGATATGGAACCTAATGTAGGAAAGCAATCACCCTGCCCTGCTGTGATGCCTCTGAGATACAAAAATGACCGGCATGGCAAAATATTGGTAAGGTGGAATAGTGACACTTACATTTGGTGTCTAATAGGACTTGGGGCCTACCAACTCAATAGGAGGGAAGTCATGCTGTAAATCTTCCCAATTACATATAGCTAATGAGGTCATGGATCCTAGAGAAGAATATAATGTCTACCATTTTCATAAGCCAGTGTAATTTCTCAACACATTCTAAATATTTCTTATTATGCCCACAGCTAAGTAGTGCTCACCCCTCACTGAAGAAGCTTATTTTTGCAATAGAAAGAGATAATTACAGGAAACCATGATTAGTCAAACTGCAGGAATAATATACCACTCTGGGGTAATCAGTCACAAATGATACATCTAGAACACAATACCTTCCCAGAGAAACATCCTGGAAGAATGAGTACAAAGGTGGTAAGCGTCAGAGGACCAGGAGGTTGCTGTGAGATTGCATCTTTTAGCTATGACACACGAAATGTCAACAGGAGGGCTGTCTAAGTAAGACATAAGTAATGATGTTTATTGACAACCCAGTGTAGACAAGGAAACCTAGAACACCAATGAAAATGAAGAGTTAAAATCGAATTAATGAATACTAAGAAAGAAATAGTTAGTCTTTATAAAAGTATAAGCCTACTGATTGGTTATCTACTATGAATCAACCCTAGAAACAAACAAAAGCAAACATCACAGAATGAAATTAGCAGACTGTATGGTTATATACAGGTATATGCAAATATATATACATTCATTTACATGCATACATATCAATTATAAAAACTAGGAAGCTATGTATTTGGGAAGGAAAGAAGGAGGGAAAAAGACATGGTAGGGGTAGGAGAGAGAAGAGGGGACAATGATTAAATAGTTCACAAAGTAAAAAGTCTTTGGAAGGAGCTGAATATGGTCAAAATGTAATGTATGACATTCTCAAAGAATTGATAAAATTATTACTATAAAAAGTACTATACACAAGGGACCAGGAAGATTGAGTCAGGGGTAGAAAGAGGACAGCAACAAAAGAGATACCTTAATAGAGGGAGCCATTATAGTTTTAAAGAGAAATCTAGTACTAGGGAAATGTCCAGAGATATACAAGGATGACCCCAACTAAGATTCTAAGCAATAGTGAAGAGGCTATCCTAAATGACCTTCCCTTAAAATGAGGTTGATGACTACCTTATATGCCATCTTAGAGCCTTCATCCAGTAGCTGATGGAAGCAGCGGCAGACACCAACAGCTAAACACTGAACTGAACTCCTGGAATCCAGTTGCAGTGAGTGAGGAGTGATGAGCAAAGGGGTCAAGACCAGGCTGGAGAAACCCACAGAAACAGCTGACCTGAACAAGGGGGAGCTCATGGACCCAGACTGATAGCTGGGAAACAAGTATAGGACTGATTTAGATAGACCCCTTGAACATGGGTGTCAGGAGGTCTGGTTAATCTATGGATCCTCTGGTAGTGGATGAGTATTTATCCCTAGTACACAAATGGACTTTGAGAGCCCATTTCACATAAAGGGATACTTTCCCAGGCTAGACACACACTGGGGAGGGCCTAGGCCCTGCTCCAAATGATGTGACAGGCTTTGATGATCCCATATGGAAGGCTTCACCCTTTCTATGGAGCAGAAGAGGCATGGGATAGGGGGTTGATGGGGGCAGAGGAGGAGGTAACGGAGAGGGAACTGGAATTGAGATGTAAAACAAGTTGGTTTTCTAATCTAAATTTTAAAAAAAGAAACAAAAGTGTCATATGGGTAAAGTTCTCATGAGTTCAAGCTTTATACAGTCACAAGAACAAGCCATACATAGCAAAAGCATGTTTTCCCACAGAGGCCCCCTAAAAGTAGTTAAAGCATTTAATTGACTAACAGCAGCAAGACATAATGAGTAAACTAAAGTGAACTCACTTCTATCCCCTATATCTGGGAGGAGTAGGCAAACAGGTTCCAAGTACAATTTTTTAGTTTGAAGACACACCACAAGAATTTTGTCATATTTCTTTGAATTTTCTCACAAGCACTCAGAATTCTCCTCACATGACTTCATTCCTGGATTATGTTCCAACAGGGTGGAATTCTGACATATTGTGCCGTGAGGTGGTCATATGCTAATAAGATCCATAAATCCCATTTCTTGGCTATATATCCAAACTACCATACATATAAAGTACCACAAGTAGGAAAGATGATGGCTACAGTCCTTACAGTGTGTGCTGCTTTATCGTATAGAGCAGTTACTAAGAATTTGCTTATGCATAGATGTATTTCAGTATGTTAATAGCCATAGTATTTTTATTGAAGATTTTTTTGTTGTTTGACTTTTTGTATTTCCATGTTTATGCTAGACATACTTTTTAATTTTCAGTAAAATTATAAATTTTAATGGAAATTCCATAAAAATTTAAGCTTCAATGAAATTCCAGAAAAAAACTACAATTAGTATTATACCATGCTCATTTGCAATACGGATATTTTTTATCAGTGAGAATGCTATAATCCTAGCACCATTTAGATTTTCTTTAATTTTCTTACAAATTCACCTCAGTATCAAATTTTAAATGTCTTATTTTAAAGACAGTATTTTTCCTGTTGCTTCAGCTCACAATACTATTTTAGTTTTAACTTCTAGTCGGTCCATTCAAATTATTACTTAAATATCTTGATAAATGGAGAAGTCAGCATAGATTGCTGTCTACAATCATCAGGAAGCTTCCCTCAGAATGGTGTAAGGATTCAATAGCCACCCCTCAGTGTGTTGGTTCAATCTGCGTCAAATCATCTAGATAAATGTATAAGAAGTCATTATTCCCCCAAACTTCTTTGAACAGAGCAGAAGCTATTTACTAAATTTTATACGGATTATAAGCATAACATAACTCGGTAAGAGCTTTTTAACCATTCCCATAATGTAGTGTAGGTAATATGCAAGAGCAGTGCTAGACCTTCTCCAAGAGTCCCTTAGATGCCTGGTGCCTGGTGCATGACTCACTTTACTCCTGTGGCTGAATCCACACTTTTCTATTTGTCTCTGATATCACATTTACTCCTTTCACTCTGCATATTCACTACTTGTTTGGAGTATCTGTTATTTTATGTGTTTGGCTCTTAAGCCTGACCCAAGTATTTGCTTTCTTACAGTATCAGGTTGGTCTATAGCTAAAACTTTGACCTACTTAGATTGCCAATTAGTCTCAATATTCATTATGCACAACCATGCTGTTTCTAATAATTGGTGGCAAAGCTTGTTTGCAAAGTTAGTGATTCTATGAAAATTAAGCCACAACTTTGCTAATTATACATATATTTGTTCTTTGTTCCCTAATTTGGGCAGTCTCACAGTATCTGGTTACTGGTTTTCCCTCTGTAACCTCACTGAGCACCAACTCCAGTGCACATTTACTGTGGGCTGGACTTGTGAATTTTATCTATGCACAGAGTGCTCTTTGCTTTGCAACCTTTCACACTCATAGGGTATACATCTGTTGATAAATAATCTTTCCTTTGGATTGTTTCTAGGACATTATCATCTGATGTTTCTAAATGGAGAAAAGCAGAGCCAAGATAGCTACTACTTACCACAGTGATATCATAGAGTAAAGATCACTTACAAGTTGTTCAGGCTCAATAAAGTATTGGCATTCTGGACACTCAGCTTCATGAATTCTTTGATGCTCTGGTTTCTTGGAATTGAGCCGAACCATCAGGTAAACACAACGTTGGCATTTCAGGTGTGTCAACCAAGAAAACACTGTGATTATAAGGGATTCTTTAGGAAAGTGTAGGAGTTAAGACAAGGTTTCTGGAAAATCCTAATGTCACCTTGTAGCTTATAATGAAGGTCAACAGAGAAGCTGTCTCTTCCACCATGACAAACATTTGCTTTCCTGATCCATCAAACCACAGATTTTTGCCCCTATTTTTCACATAATTTTTAAGGTAGTGTATAGTAATTTTTCTGGTTATCCTCCTGTCACTGTGGTAAATAACATTCTGACAAAACTCAACTTGGAGGAGTAAAGGATTTATTTTATCCTACACTTCCAGGTCAAAGTTCATTAGTGAGGAGAGTCAAGACAGAAACCTGGAGAAAAGAAACATGGATGCTGCTTGCTAGATTGTTCTGTGACTGGCTCAGCAGGCCCAGGCTTAGTTACCTTTCTTACATAGGCCACAACGAGGGACAATATTCCTCACAATGGGTTGACCCTTCTCTCATCAATCAACGATCAAGACTATTCCTCATAGGACACTTTTACTTGGGCAATCCCCAAATAAAGACTCCTTCAAATGACTCCAGTCTGTGTCAAATTGACAGCAAATTTAGGACAGTGGTGGGTTTTATGTTTGTGTGTGTGTGTACATGTGTGTACACATACATATATACATATACATATATATCAGTGATCATATCTTATGTTTTGTTCCACAGTTCTTTGCCTTATTTTAAGACACAGAATCTGTCGTTGAACCTGGGACTTACTATCTTGGCTGGACTAACTGGCTAATAAGCCCCAAGGATGGTTACAGGTGTGGTTTTAAATATGGGTACCAGGTTGAAAGTACAAACTCAGGTTCTCATACTTGTGAAACATATTCCTTTACTCATGAAGCCATCTCACCATCCTCTCAACAGATCTCTTTATTTTTATCAAGGTGTTTTAATAATAATAATAATACATACATACATACATGCATACATGCTTCCTCATTACCCCTTCATTTCTCTGTTCCTCTAACTGGTGGCCTCCCTCCTCTCAAATAGTTCCATTACTTGTATGTTGTAGGTATTCTATACTTTCTCTTTCATTTTCCCTTTCCACCAGTTAAGGATCTCTTCCTCTTTCTACATCCATGACATAAACACAAAGGAACACCCACACATATAATGCATGTATTATTGTTGTGAGATAATACTTTTGTACAATGTGAAGATTTGTCTCTGCCTAAGGCACCTTCTGATTGGTTTAATAAATTGCTGGTTGGCCAATAGCTAGGCAGGAGAGAATAGGCAGGATTTCCTGGGAGAGAGAGGAACTTGGGAAGAATCTGAGGGACATAGCATTAAGCCTGCCAAGCTTACAGGGAGTCAGATGTACAGAATGGAGGGGAAGTAAAGAGCCACATGGCAGAACATAAATTAAAAGAAATTAATTAATTCAAGTTATAAGAGTTAGTTGGGAACAAGACTAGGCTAAGGCCAAGCTTTCATAATTAATAAGTCTCTTTGTCATTATTTGGGGGGTGGTAGTCCAAAGAAAGTCTGACAAGGAAGTTTGATTAGTATTATAGAACACATGTGGTTATTGTCTTTCTAGGTCTGGCTTATTTCATGTAACATGATGATCTCCAGTTGTACCCATTTTCCTTTAAATACTTTCAGTTTTCCTCACAGCTGTCCAAAACTCCCTTTAACTAACGGAGTTTAACCTCACATTTGCCACTATCAGATTGCGATCTATTCTGTGGTTTCTAGAATTCTAGGTGTCCCTTATTGAGCTTGAGCCCTTCCTCCACAAAAATGGGTTTTTTGTTTTGCTTTGTTTTTGTTACTGTTTTTTTGCCATGCCAGCTCATGTCAGCTTCTTCTTTTTTTTTTTTTTTTTGGAATATCTATAGAACTTCAAATAAGCAAATCTTCATTCAAGTCAGTTAAATGCAAATAAGACCTCTGCAGACTGTTAGCTTACCAGTTCTGTTTTACAGCAGAGTCAGGGGCACAGTGTTAAATATGTTATTTAAGTATGCACATATATCTAATATATATGTGTATATATATAGTATGTGTGTGTGTGTTTTGTTACATACAGATGCATGGAGTGTGTGTGATTATATGCACTGCGTTAGTGGACCATTCCCTTGGGTGCTGCATTATTATCTTCTTTGGTTAGCAATATTTTATGACCAAGTACAGTGAGTTAACATAATAAAGAATATTTGCAATCTGCCTTGATATCTTGTAATTAACTTAAGAGTGCAATTTTCATCTATTTTTATTTCTTCTTTGACAACTTTATGCATGAAAGTGATGTATTTCAACCATATTAACTCCTCCTTATTCTTTTTTATCCCCCTCAATCTAATATTATCTTCATATTCTTTCACGTTTTCTTAAAGACACATGCATAGTCATACACACACACACATACACACACACACACACACACACACACACACACACACACACACACACAAAGCCAGAAAATAAAAGATGTTGGTAGGAGAACTGTAGATGAATAACACTGAAACTCTTCTGAATTGTGCAGAGTAGTGAAAGGATCCAGGAGATGAAAAAGACATACTCTGGTGCCAAGCGCAGCAAATATCTAGATCAAGGAGCTGTTAAATCCTTCTCTGAATTGAAACACTGAACATTCTTCTCACTGGACTGGTCCAAAGCCTGGTGTGAGTTAGGTTGGCCTCCGCGCTGCTAGGCTGCACTGGGACATTCCTCATCTCTCACCACTGAGGTTCTCTGAATATCTGTCAGCCTCGCTCAATAGGTCAGCATTACCTCATGCTGTCAAGAAAGGTGGCAAAACAAACTGGTTGACTGTCTTCCCTGCTTATTATTTATTTTAGGCAAATATGAGCCTTGGGTTAGAGATTCAGTGCTGGTGGTGGCTAGCAATGGAACAATGACTTGACAAAGGGGAAAGGCTTTGCAGGGGATGGGTTGGCAACCAGTTCCTACTTGAGAATGCTGGAGGTGGTGAGGGTGGGTGCTCAGGGGGAAAAACGTGAGTTAAAAGGAAAATCTGTGGTGTTAGGAATCCTTTAACAGAGGCAGAATACTGACCAGTTGAGCAAATTAAGTCTTTTCAGGAGTGTCCAGATAAATGATTGGTTTGCATCCAAGCAGAAAACACCAGCAATTCAGGCTTCTTGTAGTGCAACTAGAAAAAAAAAGGAGATAAAAATTTTTGTTTTGTAGCCTGAAAAT
Source organism: Mesocricetus auratus (assembly GCF_017639785.1). Classification (NCBI taxonomy): domain Eukaryota; kingdom Metazoa; phylum Chordata; class Mammalia; order Rodentia; family Cricetidae; genus Mesocricetus; species Mesocricetus auratus. The sequence goes on from NW_024429192.1 coordinate 63,531,657, forward strand.
GTGAAAAGATAAGAAACAAGCATGAGAGGAAGCTGTGTGCGTCTTTTCCTTAAAAGAAAAGGAACTTGTTGAGCATAGTGTTTTAAAAAATCATAACACCAAAGTGTGAGCAGCTGTCTCTTGACTGTTGTGTGCAAAGCATTGGTCCCACATAGTACAGAAAATGACTCGAACAGAGAGGAAGAACACCAATGATGGGGAAAAGGTCCCAGATATGTGCTACAGATGCAGTAGTCTCAGCCAGACCACCTAAACCATCTGCCTCATGACAGTTTGAGTATTCAAACTAAAACATACCAATTGAAGGATGGCATTGGTGTGTTTTCAATGAGCCTCAGTCTTACCAGGTTGGCACAGGGTAGTGACAGAAGTATAAATTCCTGGAGCCTGATGAGAAGTATAAATTCCTGAAGCCTGAGGGAAAGAACAATTTTTAATATGGATTTGTGTGAAGCGTAGAAAACAGTTTTCAGTTTTTGTCTCTGCTGCGGCTATTAGAGTCTACATGACAACTGAAAACAAATATTAACAAGAGGAGTGGTTTATGCAGATGAGAGATTGTAACTGTCATTGTCTTCTACGTTTCACCACAGCTTTTTTTATCATTTTTTATTTTAATTTTAAATAGCTTGTTTTACATGTCAATCCCAGTTCCCTCTCCCTCCCCTCCTCCCGCACTCCCCTTCCCCCCCCCCCCAGCCTCCCACCCTATTGCCAATTCCTTCCACATAGGGGATATCTAGAGTCTGTCATTTCACTCTGGGTAGGGTCTAGGCATTCCCCTAACAGTCCAGGCTGAGAGAGCATCCCTCTTTGTGCTATGGGCACACAATGACTGTTTGTATTCCAGGGATAGACACTGATCCACTGCTCAAGGCCCCATAGGTTGCCCAGGCCTTCTCACTGACACTCACATTTGGGGGGGGTCCAGATCAGTCCCATGTTAGCCTCCCCGCTCTCAGTCTGTGGTCCAAGAGCTCACCCCTGTTCAGATCAGCTGTCTCTGCTGGTTTTGCCAGCCCATTCTTTGCCAATTTGCTCATCACTCCTCTCTCTCTCTGCCACTGGGTTCCTTGGGTTCAGTTCAGTGTTTAACCGTGTGTTTGCCTCTGCTTCCATCAGCCACTGGATGAAGGCTCCCAGATGGTTGTAGACATCTAGTTCAGTATCAGGAATGGGCATTCGAGGTGGTCTCTCCACTATTACTTAGCTTGCCAATTGGTGTTATCCCTTTAGATCACTGGAGGTCACTCTGGTGCTTGATCCGTCTTCTAACCTATGATTCCCTCTTCCCCCTATTCTACCCCCACCCACTCAACTTCCTGTTCCCCCATGACCTACTCTGTATTTTTCTTCTCCCCCTCTTTTCTTCCCAGCTCCCACTCCCCCTTACCCCTCACCGTGTTCCCCATCCAGTCAGAGGATCTTGTCTCAATCCTTTTCTCTTGGGTACTATGCATATATGCATATCTTTTAGGTTCTTTCCTGTTTCCCAGACTCTCTAGAAACAATATATGAGTGAGTACATACCATGTTTGTCTTTTTGTGATTGGGTTACCTCACTCAGGATGGCTTCCTCCAGTGCCATCCATTTACCTGTGAATTTTAAGATTCCATTGTTTTTTTCTGCTGAGTAATACTCCATTGTGTAAATGTACCACATTTTCTCCACCCACTCTTCAGTTGAGGGGCATCTAGGTTGCTTCCAGGTTCTGGCTATTACAAATAATGCTGCTATGAACATAGTGGAGCAGATGCCCTTGTTGTATGAATTTGCCTCATTTGGATATATGCCCAAGAGTGCAATTGCTGGGTCTTGCAGTAGATTAATTCCCATTTTCCTGAGGAATCTCCACACTGATATCCAAAGAGGCTGTACGAGTTGGCACTCCCACCAGCAGTGGAGTAGAGTTCCCCTCTCTCCACATCCTCTCCAGCTTAAATTTTCTTCAGTGTTTTTGATTTTAGCCATTCTGACAGGAGTAAGATGGTATCTCAGAGTTGTTTTGATTTGCATTTCCCTGATGGCTAAGGATGTTGAGCACTTTCTTAAGTGTCTCGTGGCCATTTTAGCCTCCTCTGTTGAGAATTCTCTATTTAGATCTGTACCCCACCTTTTAATTGGATCCTTTGGTGTTTTGGAAACTTGTTTCTTGAGTTCTTTGTAAATTTTGGAGATTAGCCCTCTGTCAGATGTAGGGTTAGTGAATATCTTTTCCCATTATGTGGACTGCCTTCTTGTCTTGTTGACTGTGTCCTTTGCCTTACAGAAGCTTTTTAGTTTCAGGAGGTCCCATTTGTTAATTGTCGATCTCAGTGTTTGTGCCACTGGTGTTATGTTCAGGAAGTGGTCTCCTGTACCAACTCGTTGAAGAGTATCTCCCACTTTCTCTTCTAAAAGTTTCAGTGTGGCTGGATTTATGTTGGGATCTTTGATCCATTTGGACTTAAGTTTTGTACAAGGCGATAAACATGGATCTATCTGCAGTCTTCTGCATACCAGTACCCAGTTATGCCAGCACCATTTGTTGAAGATGCTTTCTTTTTTCCACTGTACAGTTTTAGCTTCTTTCTCAAAAATCAAGTGTTCATAGGTGTGTGGGTTAAAATTAGGGTTTTCAATTCAGTTCCATTGGTCTACCTGCCTATTTTTGTGCCAATACCAAGCTGTTTTCAGGACTATAGCTCTATAATAGAGCTTGAAGTCAGGTATGGTGATGCCTCCTGAAGTTCCTTTATAGTATAGGGTTGTTTTGGCTATCCTGGGCCTTTTGTTTTTCCATATAAAGTTGATTAATGTTTTTTCCAGGTCCTTGAAGAATTGTGATGGAATTTGGATAGGGATTGCATTGAATCTGTAGACTGCTTTTGGCAAGATTGCCATTTTTATTATGTTGATCCTACCAATCCAAGAGCATGGGGGATCTTTCCATTTTCTGGTATCCTCTTTGATTTCTTTCTTTAAAGATACAAAGTTCTTGATATACAGGTCTTTCACTTCCTTGGTTAACATTATCCCCAGATATTTGATGCTATTTTTGGCTATTGTAAAGGGTGATGTTTCTCTGATTTCTTTCTCAGTCACTTCATCATCTGTATATAATAGGGCCACTGATTTTTTTTGAGTTTACCTTGTAGCCTGCCACATTGCTGAAGGTGTTTATCAGCTCTAGGAGTAACCTTGCGGAGTTTTTTGGGTCGCTTATGTAAACAATCATATCATCTGCAAATAGTGAAAGTTTGACTTCTTCTTTTCCTATTTGTATCCCCTTGATCTCCTTTTGTTATCTTATTGCTGTAGCTAGAACTTCAAGTACAATATTGAAGAGATATGGAGAGAGTGGACAGCCTTGTCTTGTTCCTGATTTTAGAGGAATTGCTTTGAGTTTCTCTCCATTTAGTTTGATGTTAGCTGTTGGTTTACTGTATATTGCTTTTATTATATTCAGGTATGTTCCTGTTATCCCTGATCTCTCTAGGACCTTTATCATGAAGGGGTGCTGGATTTTGTCAAAGGCTTTTTCAGCATCTAGTGAGATGATCATGTGGTTTTTCTTTCGCAGTTTGTTTATATGGTGGATTACATTGATAGATTTTCTAATGTTGAACCATCCCTGCATTCCTGGGATGAAGCCTACTTGATCATGGTGGATGATTTTTCTGATGTATTCTTGAATCCGGTTTGCGAGTATTTTATTGAATATTTTTGCATCGATGTTCATGAGGGAAATTGGTCTATAGTTCTCTTTCTTAGTTGTGTCTTTGTGTGGCTTGGGTATCAAGGTAATTGTAGCCTCGTAGAAAGAGTTTGGCAGTGAGCCTCCTGCTTCTATTGTGTGGAATACTTTGAGGAGTATTGGAATTAGCTCTTCTTTGAATTTCTGGTAGAATTCTGCACTGAAGCCATCTGGGCTTGGGCTTTTTTTGTTTGGGAGACTTTTGATGACTGCTTCTATTTCATTAGGGGTTATAGGTCTGTTTAGATTGTTTATCTGCTCTTGATTTAGTTTTGGCAAGTGATATCTATCCAGGAAATTGTCCATTTCCTTTATATTTTCAAATTTTGTGGAGTACAGATTTTCAAAGTATGCCCTGATGATTCTCTGGATTTCCTCAGAGTCCGTTGTTATGTCCCCTTTTTCATTCCTGATTTTGTTAATCAGCATGCTCTCTCTCTGTCTTTTGCTTAGTTTAGACAGAGGTTTGTCTATTTTCTTGACTTTCTACAAGAACTGACTCTTTGTTTCATTGATTCTTCTCAGTGTTTTCCTGGTTTCTGCTTGATTGATTTCCTCCCTCAATTTGATTATTTCCTGGCATCTGCTCCTCCTGGGTGAGTTTGCTTCTTTTTGTTCTAGGACATTCAGCTGTGCTATTAATTCTCTAGTATGACTGTTCTCCAGTTTTTTCATGTGGGCACTTAGTGCTATAAACTTTCCTCTCAGCACTGCTTTCAAAGTGTCCCATAAGTTTGTGTATGTTGTGTCTTCATTCTCATTGAAATCGAGGAAGTCTTTAATTTCTTTTTTATTTCTTCCTTTACCCAGGGATGGTGCAATTGTGCATTGTTCAATCTCTATGAGTTTGTAGGGTTTCTGCGATTTGTGTTATTGCTGAATTCTAATTTTAATGCATGGTGGTCTGATAAGATACAGTGGGTTATTCCAATTTTTTTGTATCTGTGGAGATTAGCAATGTTTCCTATTATGTGGTCAATTTTAGAGAAGGTTCCATGTGGTGCCGAGAAGAAGGTATATCCCTTTGTGTTTGGGTGGAATGTTCTATAGATATCTGTTAGACCCAGTTGGGTCATAACTTCTATTAGTTTTTTTGTTTCTTTGTTAAGTTTCTGTCTGGAGGTCCTGTCTAACGGTGAGAGCAGAGTGTTGAAGTCTCCTACTATTAGTGTGTGAGATTTTATGTGCATTTTGAGCTTTAGTAGTGTTTCTTTCATGAATGTAGGTGCCTTTGTATTTGGGGCATAGATGTTTAAAATTGAGACTTCATCTTGATGTACTTTTCCTTTGATGAATATGAAGTGTCCTTCTTCATTTTTTTTTGATTGATTTTTATTTGAAGTCTAGTTTGTTAGATATTAGAGTTGCTACACCCGCTTGTTTCTTGGGACCATTTGATTGGAAGATCTTTTCCCAACCCTTTACTCTGAGGTAGCGTCTGTCTTTGATGTTGAGATGTGTTTCTTGTATGCAGCAGAAGGAAGGGTTCTGTCTTCATATCCATTCTGCTAGTCTGTGTCTTTTTATAGGCAAGTTGAGGCCGTTGACATTGAGGGATATTAATGACCATTGATTGATGATTCTTGTTTGTGCTTGATTTATTGTTAGTGAAGTTATTTTGTGTAGTTTCTCCTCCCTTTTTCTTTTGGTGTTTTGTAGAGTGGGATTATATCTTGCCTGTGTTTTTGTGAATGTAGTTATCTTCCTTGGATCTAGGTTTTCCTTCTAGCACTTTCTGTAGAGCTGGATTCATGGATACGTATTGTTTAAATCTGGCTTTGTCATGGAATATTTTGTTTTCTCCATCTATGGTAATTGAGAGCTTTGCTGGATATAGTAGTCTGGGCTGGCATCCTGGTTCCCCTAGCCTTTGTAGGACATCTGTCCATGATCTTCTGGCTTTCATCGTTTCGATTGAGAAGTCAGGTGTAATTCGGATAGGTCTGCCTTTTTATGTTACTTGGCCTTTTTCTTTAGCTGCTCTTAATATTTTTTCTTTACTCTGTAGGTTTGATGTTTTGATTATTATATGGCAAGGTGACTTCTTTTTCTGGTCGAGCCTATTTGGTGTTCTGTAAGATTCTTGTATTTTCATAGGCATATCTTTCTTTAGGTTAGGGAAGTTTTCTTCTATGATTTTGTTGAATATGTTTTCTGTACCTTTGAGTTGTATTTCTTCGCCTTCTTCTATACCTATTATTCTCAGGTTTGGCTTCTTCACAGTGTCCCATATTTCTTGGATATTTTGTGTTAAGGATTTGTTGGTTTTGAGATTTTCTTTGCTTTACGACTCTATATCCTCTAATGAGTCTTCAACACCTGAGATTCTCTCTTCTATCTCTTGTATTCTATTGGTGATACTTGCATCTATAGTTCCTGATCGTTTACCCAGCTTTCCTATTTCCAGCATCCCTTCATTCTGTGTTTTCTTCATTGTTTCCATTTCAGCTTTCAATCCTTCAACTGTTTGAGTTGTTTCCTTCATTTTTTTTTTTTTTGGTTGTTTTTCCTTGGTGCTCTTTAGATTCTTTGAGAGATTTGTTTATTTCTTGTATTTTATTGAGTAGTTTTGCATAGTGTTCATGAGGGAAACTGGTCTGTAGTTCTCTTTCTTAGTTGTATCGTTGTGTGGCTTGGAAACCAAGGTAATTGTAGCCTCATAAAAAGAGTTTGGCAGCGAACCTCCTGTTTCTATTGTGTGGAACACTTTGAGGAGATTTAGAATTAACTCTTCTTTGAATTTCTGGTAGAATTCTGCACCGAAGCCATCTGGGCCTGGGCAATTTTTGGTTGGGAGACTTTTGATGACTGCTTCTATATCATTAGGGGTTATAGGTCTGTTTACAATTGCTTATCTGTTCTTGATTTTATATTGGCAAGTGATATCTATCCAGGAAATTTTCCGTTTCCTTTAAATTTTTGAATTTTGTGGAGTACAAGCTTTCAAACTATGCCCCAATTATTCTCTGGATTTCCTCAGTGTTTGTTGTTACGTCCCCCTTTTCGTTTCTGATTTTTTAATTTGAGTGTTCTCTTTCTCTGCCTTTTGGTTAGTTTGGATAAATATTTGTCTATCTTATTGGTTTTCTTAAAGAACCAACTCTTTGTCACATTGATTCTTTGTATTGTTTTCCTAATTTCAACTTTATTGATCTCAGCCCTCAATTTGATTACTTCCTGGGGTCTACTCCTCTGGGGTGAGTTTGCTTCTTTTTGTTCTGGAGCTTTCAGTTGTGCTGTTAATTCTCCAGTGTGACTATTCTCCAGTTTCTTCATATGGGCAATTAGTGCTTTGAACTTTCCCCTTAGCACTGATTCAAAGTGTCCCATAAGTTTGGGTATGTTGTGGTTGTGTTCTCATTGAATTTGAGAAAGTCTTTAATTTCTTTCTTTATTTCTTCCTCAACCCAGGAATGGCGTAATTGTGCATTGCTCAATTTCCATGAGTTTACAGGGTTTCTGCAATTTGTGCTATTTTTTAATTCTAACTTTAAAGCATGGTAGTTTGATAAAATACAGGTATCTATTTCAATTTTCTTGTACCTTTTGAGGTTTGCTATGTTGCCGAAGATGTGGTTGATTTTAAAGAAGGTTCTATGTGGCACTGAAAAGAAGGTATATTCTTTTGTGTTTGGATGGAATGTTCTATAGATGTCTGTAAAACCCAATTGGCTCATAATTTCTGTTAGTTCTTTTTTCTTTGTTAAGTTTCTCTTTGGTGGTTCTGTCTAGTGGTGAGAGTTGGGTGCTGAAGTCTCCCACTGTAAGTGTGTGAGGTTTTATGTGTGATTTGAGTTTTAACAATGTTTCTTTTATAAATGTATTTATATAAATTTATATAAATGCCTTTGTATTTGGGGCGTAGATGTTCAGAACTGAGAATTCATCCTGATGAATTTTTCCTGTGATTAATATGAAATCACTTTCTTCATATCTTTTGATTGATTTTAGTTTGAAGTTAAATTTGTTAGATATTAGGATTACTACCTCAGTTTCTTTTCCTGGGTCTACTTGATTGGAAAATCTTTCCCAGCCCTTAACTCTGAAGTACTGTCTGTCTTTGAAGTTGAGGTCTGTTTCTTGTATGTTGCAGAAGGATGTATTCTGCATTTCTATCCATTCTGTTAGCCTGTTTCTTTTTAAGAGTTAAGATCATTAATTGCAGCGCCCGCACCACAAGCAACTCGGAGGTATCAGGAAAAGAAAGACCAGATGTCCAGCTGATTGTGCTAAGAAGTGTCTTTATTTTGCAAGTGCTAGGAGGTCTCTCTATTGTAGGAGGGAGCAGTCTTACAACACAGTAGAAAAACCCCAGGTGGAAGAGAGCGTGTTTTCCTCATGCTAGATGTTGATGTCAGTGGGGCAATGTGGGGGCAGTAAGCCACGACTAGAAAAAAGGATGCACCTGTGGCTATCAGCTGACAAACAATTCAGAGACCCTGTGGGGGCTAGGCCACAACAATTAATATTGAGGGATGTTAATGACCTTTGATTGTTAACTCTTGTTTGTTTTGGATTTGGTGGTGGTGGTAGTATTGTGTGTGGATTCTGCCCTCCCCTTTTATTTTTTGGCAGTTGGTAAAGTGGGATTATCTATTGCCTATGTTTTTTTGAGTACAGTTAACTTTCTTGGGTTGGAGTTTTCCTTCCATTACTTTCTGTAGGGCTGGTTTAGTGGTTATCTATTGTTAAATCTGTTTTTGTCATGGAATGTTTTCCTGGTTAGATATTATACAAATACTAAGAGACCAAAGATCCTAGCCCAGACTACTATACCCAGAAAAGCATTCAATCACTGTAGATGGAGAAAACAGTTTTGTTGTTTTGATACAACACTGTGTATACTCAACCATATAAAGTTTCCAAGCTAAAATCTTTTCTACATAAATGTGATAATTCTTGTATCACAAAATTAAGGAGCTTAGTGTTGTGTATACATATGAGAAATAGTCAAATGATTTATGCTATTAATTGCTTGTTTCAGTTCATCTGGTTCCTCACTAAGAAGAATCACTTATTATAAATAAAAAGAAGCATAAAGATGGAGACCAGGGAAGACTACCTTGCTTGTCCATGCAAAGCTTGGCTCTATCCCCATAATCATAAGCTGTTACTATAACAACACCAAATCAATAACAAGAAGATCACTTCATCATGCAGGGACTGCACATGGAGTTTTAAATGTATTGGGATGTTTTTATCAATAATAACAGGTGTGAGTAAATTTGTGAAAATATTAGGAGTATCTATATAGTGTTGTAAGCCTGTTTTATTGTCTATAAGGGGACTAAGTTAGTTAACTTTATTTTATAATTTTATTTATGTTTTATTCTTTTACAGTTTCATAGTTGAATGCAATGAATTGTAGTCCTTCACACCCCTATTTTCCATCTCATATCCCCTCCTTCTGCAAAAGAAAAATAAATAGAAAAAGTCCTTCTTCCCAATGAGTTCCCTTTCTGCTCTCAATTTTTTTTTGTGTATGTAACCCACTGGGCTTAAACAGAGTTCCCTGCATGAGCAGGTGCAAAGCAATTTACTGGGACATTTGCACATCACCAGTGGTATCATCATTGAAGAAAGTAACAGTTTCTTAGTCACCACTGACTGTCAATAGTTTTGCAGGAGACAGAAATGAGGCCTCATGAGCACTTTCTGTTTCCATGATGAAATGTTGATGGGAACACTCCTGTGCAGGTCTTCAGGAGGCAGCTACAGCTGAGGTGTGCTCATAAGTGCATTGTTGTGTTATGTCTGAAAGATGGCCCTTCATAGCAAGTCTTCCCAACTTCTGACCCTTGCAATGTCTTCTCTCTTCCATGATGTTCCCTGAGCAGAAAGTGTGAAATAGATATTCAGTCTTCTTTGACAGGTTGTCCCTGTGTTAACCGTTGCCACTGATAAAAGCTGAGAGCTACACAAATCTATAGGCATAAATAAATGTATTTAGAAGGTGGTTTGATACCATGTCCAATTAGCAACCTACTAGTAGGAGGATCTCCTTCTAGAGGCAATAAATACTAAGAAAATAGGTAAAATAAAAATATGTATTTTTATTTTTTCTTTGAGGGTTTTGTGCATGAAAACAATGCATAGCAACTGTTAAGATATTTGGAGAGAGCAGGCCTTGACAGATCCCGTGGCAGGTGAGGGACAAACACCATTAGGCAGAACTTAAGTGGAAAGTTTATTGGTGGAAGGAAGGGGACTGGGGAAAGGGAAGGGAGAGAGAGGAGAGGGAAACAAAGAGAGACAGAGACAGAGACTTCCCTGTCTCTTCAGAGGAATTGCAGAAAGAGAGACAGTAGGCAGAGCTTTTCTCTTAAAGGGACCTTTTGTGCCTGCATACAGAGCTAGGGTAATGCTTGTCATACACAGAAGGATAAACATTCTGCCAGGTTCCCAAGGGATGGGACCACGTTTGCCTGGATGATAACAGTAGCTATATCCATCTCTTACTCTCCTCCTTTAACTCCTTCAGGATTTCTCTTCCAAATTCATGTATGTAAGCATGTATGTATGTATGTATGTATGTATGTATGTATGTATGTTTGATACCAGTTCTGCTGGGACTGCCTCCCTTTGGTGAGAGGCAGAGCCAACTCTTCTGTACCCATGTCATCTGGGCCAGCTGTGTCACACCCATGGTAAGGGATGGGGCCATCCCTCCCAAGTGTGGGGCCAACTCACCCATGAGGGCATGGCCAGCTCTTCTGCTACAGTGGACAGTGAGGGACAGGACCAGCTTTCCCAGGTCCAGAGAAGGTCTGCTTCAGCTCAGTAAAACCTTCAGATTTCAACATGTATGGTTCCTATGTCCCTCTGTAGTAACAATGTCTATGGAGATCAACACAGGCCTCAGTTGCTTATGCCTGATGTTACCATGGACCCAATGACAGTGTACACCACCAAGAGAAGCATGGCCCTGGTGGCAGCATGGCCCTCAGACACCATCGTGGTCTCAGAAGGCTGACGAGATCCTGCGTATCTGCATCATTCTCTTTGATATCAGGAGCCAGACACATTAACTCAGACCCTGGCTGCTATAAGATCAGGGACCCAGACATGTCTCTTGGAAGCAGTTTGGGTCAGGATGTCACCATGGCCCCCGGTGGAAGTGTGGACAACACAGATTAGCATGGCCACAGTGGAAGCATGACCCTCAGATACTAACATGGCTACAGGTGACAGTCCAGAGCCTGGAGATCCTGTTGCCTTTGTTAGCAACACAGGCCATGAACATCAACACAGACACTGGCTACAGTAGGGCCACAGACCTAGACATGGCCCTCAGCTGCAGCTCGGATGTGATGTTACTGCAGGCCACCCAGATGTGTATGGCCCTGGCTGCAGCATGAGCCTGAGACAGCAACCCTGGCCATGATGATGTTTGGGCCTGAACTGCTGCCCAGAGCCATGACTAGGTCCTTGATCTTTCCATAGCCAGATTCTGTTTTGATGCATTTTTAAATTCAGTTTGCAAGTATTTTGTTGAGAATTTTAAAACTAAAATTTAATTTTATATTTATTTATTTATTTATTTGTGTTTACTAGAGAATGCATGTATCACAGCACACAGGAAAAGACAGCTTGAAGGACTCAGTTATCTCCTTTCCACATGGTCATCCTGGGAGCAAACTCTGGGCCTCAGACTTGGTGCCAGTTCTGTTGCTGTCCACTAACAACTTGCCAGTTCTTTTAGTATTATATTTTGGTTTTATTGCTGTTGCTGTTTTTTGTTATTTTTTTCAATCTGGGAAGATTTTTTATCAGGAAGATTGGCTTATAATTCTCCTTCTTTTGTTCTGTCTTCATGTAGTTTTGATATTAGGGTAATATTGACCTTGTAAAAAAGAGCTTAGAAGTGTTTATTTCCTACTTTATGGAATAATCTTAAAAAGTTTCTTATAAGTTCTCCTTTGAAGATCTGGGAGAATTCTGCAAAGATTCCATCTGGACCTGGGATCTTTTTAGTTGGGAGTTACTATTTTTTTTCACACAGTATATTTTGAACACATTATTTTCCCTCTCTCGACTCCTCCCACATACTCTTCCATACATACTTTCCCAATTTTATGTTCTTTCTCTCCCTAAAAAATTAAAAGTAAAACCAAGAAAGCACACAAAAAACATGGAGTCTGTTTTGTGTTGACCAAGGACTCCTGAACAAAAGTGTGGTTAATACACCCATTGTTACTCTACTGGAGAAAACAGATCTTTAATTACCTGCTTATATCTTATTGCCTGTTATAAATCTGCTTAAATTATTTACTTCATATTCATTTAATTTTGTCAGATCTTAATCATCTAGAGGCAAATTAATTTATTTTAGATGTTTCTCTTTAGTGGAATGTAATTTTAATTAATGTTTTGAAAATGTACAAATACTATGCTTTTAATATTTATACTCCTCCTTCTCTCCTTTCTCCCCTGTCCCACTCCCCCATTTCCCCACTTCCTCTCAAATTCATGACTTCTTTTCTATTATTATCGTTATTATATATAGTCCTGCATACATTATTAGATAAAACCCGCTGACTCTATTTAGTTTTGCTCTCATGCGCATGTGCTTAAGGATAACTGCCCTTATCAAATCAGGACTCCTTTCTCAAGATATTGTCTTCTAGGCATGAGAGGGATGCTGTTTTTCTGGGATCTCAACAAGGTTGCCTGAACAAGATCTACATAATGATACCAGACAACATGCCAACAGGGATGAGGAAGTTTCCAAGATTTACCCCTAGGTGAAAAGCTATGGAAAATCAGTCTGTGCTGAGAAAGAAAAAGGGGGATGAGGCTCCAGGGGATGAAACCGATGTGGTCAGTCCTAAATGCATTTATAGCTGAAAAGCACGAAATGAACTCAGTAGGTTGGATATAAATTTAAAGTATTTTCTCATAATTTAATGTATTTCCTTAGCATCTATAATGTCTCTCTTTTCCTCTCTAAGTTTAATTTTTTTTTGTTTTTTCAACACAGGGTTTCTTTATATTGCTTTGGAGCCTGTCCTGGCAACTCACTCTGTAGACAGGCTGGCCTTGAACTCACGGAGATCCACTTGCCTCTGCCTCCTGAGTGTTGGAATTAAAGGCGTGCACCACCAATACCTGACACTCTCTAAGTTTATTAATCTGTGTCTTCTCTGTCTTTTGGTTAATTTGGCTAAAAGTTTGTCAACTTTGTTTCTTTCAAAACACTCTTTGTTTTACTGATTCTATGTAACTGTTTTGTTAAAATCTGCCATGATCTCTCCCTACATATTGGGTCTTGTTTTGGTTTGTTCTTGCTTTTTTGTAGCATCAAGCTGTATACTTAGAGCTATAAAGTCCTCTTTTTAGAATGATTTTATTGTATTGTATAAATTTCAATGCATTGTGCTTTCATTTTAATAAAATTATAGGAAATTTTTACTATATTCTGATTTTTCCAGGGAAAGAATTAGTGTACTAGTTCAATAGCACAATTATGTGTGTATACATTCAATAGTGCACTATTTTATCTCCCCAATTCTAAGAGCCATGGACTATTTAACAGAAACCTAAGGGCCAGGTTAGAAACCTCTTTTCCACTTGTTGGTTGTAGGAATTCAAGAGACTCCCAAACAGTGAAAGTTATTTCTGTTGCCTTTGGTTGCCTCCAAGAAATTAAAGGTATGTTCCTTTTGCTAAAGATAAAACTTATTTTGAACATTAGACTCAGGAGATCCAGGCTGTATCTGACTTGGAAGTCTCCTCCTTGAAGACTAGTTTGCAACATATCAGAAGTATGGATGGAAGCAAAGAGTACTCCCACCCACATAGAAGCCTTGAGCCATAACAATGAAAAGCATGCCAAGATAACCCTAAGGATGCAATAGTGACACTCATACTTGCTGGTGACTAACATCTCTCTAATTGGACATAAAGTCCACTCATAAGAATGAGAAAATCATGGCTAGTATTGGAAACCTAACCAACTACCAGAGTTAGTAAGGTCATGGATTTTATAGAACATACTACTATCATTTCTCTGGTCAGCATAATTCCTAGTTGCATTCCAAGTACTTGTCCTCATACACATAGGTATATCTAACTCTTATGTCTTGCTATATAAACTACTCTTTGCAACATTATAGAGAAAATATAAATGATCAAAATGCTTGGAAAAATTTATTGTGGGATGCCTGGCTCAAATTAATACATCTACAACACAACTCATGTACCTTATGCTCAGAAAACATCAAGAGAGGTTAGAAAGATTTGTGTCTCTTAGAAATGACAGAGACGTTTTACCCTAATTACTTCAAAATATGGATGCCTAAACAAGATTTGAGGAAGCACATCACCAGAGGACAGGCTATTGTGGAGGGAGGAGATCTCATGAAGTCCCATAGATAGACAAAGAACTACAGGCAACTATGGGATGTTGAGACTTGAGAAATATTCTTCCCCAGATATGAGTTCCTTAACTTATTATCCAATACCAAATGGTCAGTCCTAAAATTGTAAACATACAAGTAACATTAAATGAACTAAGCAGGTTGTATTTATGTGTTAATGTATTTATATATGTTATATGTATTTCTTTAATAACAATTAAAGAAAAGGAGTCCATGAATTTGAAAGGGAGTAAAGAGAAAATAAGGGAAGAGTTGGAGGGAAGAATGGGAAGAAGAAAAATGATCTAATTATATTTTAATATAAAATAAAATGAAAAAAGATTAGAATAGTCAACCATTAGTATAAGTAAATGTTACAGAAGTTGTTTAGATTATCTAAGGCACCACATCAGTTCTAATCCATCGAATAGGTTTTTAAATAAGTGGACCCTAGGAAGCTAGTATACCCCTGGGATTTTCAGCCATGTTTTGAGTTTGGATTCATCTATTATAGTTTTCTATCTGGATATGTGGTTAGTAGCTCTCAACAGATTTTAACACAGCTTTTACCCAAGAAGCTATTACGATGATCACTACCATTGTTCGGTCTTTGTGTTTTGAAGGCTAAGTGGATTTTGAAGTCATATTGAAAAATGATTTTAAGATGTGCTTGCAGAGAAGCCATGAATAATAACTCTAGCCTTGGGAGTTTATCCTAAGTAAACTCTCTACTAGAGTAATAATCAAGCAGTCAAGTATATATCAATTAAACAACTTTAGTGATCAGAATTTTAAAGTGGCTTATGAATAACAAGAAGCATCCAGTTAAGAGCTTCTCATTCATTAATTGTTCACTTAGATGACCCCTCTATGCCTATCTTTATGTGCTTGCTTTTCCAAGGCTGGCTTTCCTCACAGGAATCACACGGACTCCAGCAATCCCAGGACTTTCGTGCAGAGAGGCATGCTGGGAAACAGGGAAGGATGATTATCTTAATTTAAAAACTAGAAACATTTTCTAGCATCCCTTTAGATGCTCTTTATCCTGAGAGACCAAAATTGCCTTATGCTCCTTTGCATAACAGTTTCTGGCAAGAAGCTGCACCATCATTCCCTGCAGCCAGAGACAGGCCCAGTCCAGCAGAAGGGCACAGTTGCTCATTGGATGTTGGGAAAATTCAGATTCTAAGGAGGCTGATTGAAATTACTTAAATGCCATGATGTTCTGCCCTGAGCCTTTGCTTTATGGGAAACCATTTTTTTACATTTATTTTCTTTGCATTGGACATGACTTAACAGGATTGTGTGCAAATATGTATTAAGTATCTTGGCTTTAAGTGTTAGCATTGGATCAGATCTGAGATTAGCTCTTACATAGAGTGAAGACATTGCCTCTCCTTGCATAAAAAGGCAAAACAAACAAAAACCGAAAAGTCTGCTATTGATTTTCATTTTGGATTTAAAAAATGGAATATATGTTAATCAAAATAACATTATAATCTCAAGAATTGTTGCCTATAAGAATATTTAAGTTGTTTATGGTCTCTAATTGTATTTTATACAGCAGATTTAACCAAATGAATCAGTAAAAATTAGGATGTAGTAACCTAAGAAATCATATTTGAAATAAATAAATCAGTGGTAAATAAGCTCCTACCAAAGAAAACATTTTTTGAAAGTCCAAACAGTTGTTCACTTATGAAAGCAACAAGGGAAGATATTTAAGGAGAAACTTACTTGCCCATGTCAGTTCTATAGTATGTCAGACAGAACAAGTGGAGACAATTCAGCTGTGCCACCACCTAAGACCATATGACAATGATATTGACTGCATTGTCTACCATATCAACTGAACGCTCATGGGTTTTAAGTGGCTGTGGCTCTCCAAAATTTAACTGTTTCCTTGCTATGAGTTGAATTTCTCTTCTCTCCCTGTCACAGATTTAAAAATGTCATATCTTATGTAATGTGCCCATTAGGGTCTACATTTAGAATCTAAGCTAAATGAGTCTAAGTCTTAGACTAGTGCAATTCCTTCATGCCATGCACTGAAAAAGCCATGCTAACAAAAAATGAGGGAAAGCTGCACTGAATACCACTGCCCTTCAACTCAGGATCCAACAAGGACTCTATAAGGGGATATCATAGAAATGATGTTTAAAATTCAACTAAACAGTTCTCATTTTATTTTGTTATTTATTGCCTTTGAAAAATAAAACAGGCTTTCTGGATGCACTTCAGGAGGCTAGGAAATAACTGTCACTTATTTGATTTTAATGCCTTTCCTTCTTTTCCTTTTCTCTCTTTATATTTTGAGATAGTGTCTCCCTATGTCTTTTCAGGTTGGTCTCAAACTCACAATCCTTTTAATTCTGTTTCTTGAGTGCAGGGATCATAGGCATATATGACAAATGTAATAATAAAAGTAATTAAAATAACAATGATGCCGTTATTTTTGTCTTGGTGGTGGGACCATCTCTAGTACCTTGCACATGCTAAGCACATTGTCCACACAGAGCTGCACTCTCACCCAAAGCACTATGTTAAATGTGCTGTGAAAACGAAGGCCCAGCTCACAAGTTCTGGAGGCTGCCCCATCCATCCTTCAGTAGCTATGTCCACTGTGACAATGGTACACAGTGAAAGTGGCCTGCTTGAGGGCAGAGAAGGCTTTAGGCCCTCATTTGCTATTTATATCTTTAAAAGCTGTTATTCCCTTTTCTTTCTTTTAGAACTATAGGGTTAGAAGAGCTCATTCAAATGAGAAATACGTATAAGTTATAGAGGTACAGGCTAAGCACTGTTGTTACCCTGACCACAATTACACATTCAGGTGTCAAGCAGAACATATCATACTCTTCCACGGTGACCAATGTGCTTGCTCACAAGTAGCTTGTTGTGAACAGAAGCCTTCTCACATATGAAGAGGGCATCTCTGTGGCATGGGCAACGTTATTGTGACATAGCTAGTGAGTTCTTAGCTGGAAATTCCAGGTGATCATGGGCTCCTCAGAGCTCAGGATTCACTAGGGGAAACTGGTGTGTTTGTGGATGGTTTGTTGAATTCTGGTGAGAGTTCACCAGGAATAGATAACAGGAAGAGAGTGTTGTGTGAATAAAACATCCCGTATTTCAATCAGGAAATCAGGCCCCTTTGTCTCCTTAACCTTTGAAGGTCCTCTCTCATGCTGATGCTTCTGTTTCACAGCAGACCTTCCTGGCTGGCTATTTTTGCTTTGGTTTTTAAAGATATTTGTTCTTACTTTATGTGTATTGAAGTTCTGCCTGTATATGGGTTCATCACCTTTCTGGTACCTATGAATATCATAAGAGGGCAGGCATTCTTTGGTTCTGCCAAGAATGGAGTTACAAAAATGAAGATCTGCTACATGGGAGCTAGGAACTGAACCTAGGGCCTCTGCAAGGGCATCCAAGTGCTCTTAATCAAGAAGCCATCTTTCCAGTTCCAAACAGGCTCTTAATGGACAGCAAATTTCCTCTCATACTGAACAGAATTTGCTATTTCATTCCCTGGGTGTCTGAGACATGCCTTGGGTCTCTCCTCTGACTCAACAATTTTTTGTCTTCTGCTTCCTCATGGCAGTGACTCTTCTGAGTCTGAATCCTCATGCATGTGTCTCACAACAGAGCATGCCACCCCTTAGGAACATGGGACATCAGCAATTACCCTCTACTTCTCTCTCACACAGCACAAGGGAGGTCCAACTCTCAACCTCTATGCTTGTAAAATTATTGTATTTCTCCAATGTGCAAGAATGCCAAAATAATTGAACATCAGTTTTGTAACATAGGAATGTGTATCCACTCTCCTAGTTCTATGACATCTGTATGCCTACGTTTCATATATAATATACATAAATACATTTTGGATTTAAAAGCAGTAGGATGTTTTTGCCTTCCCACTTAAGAATCAATTGTCACTGCCCAGGATGATTGCTTAGTTGAGAATGAATAATCTTTCCTTCTCTGTGTGTGCCTCCCTCCCCTCCTCCCTTCTTCTTCCCTCCTTTCATCCCTCCCCAGCTGCTTTCATGTTTTTCTTCTCTCTGTGTCCCTAAAGCATACATATATTTAAATATCTTCTATTTTCTCCCCATTCCCATTTCTTCCACTATTTTTCCCAGAAGAAGAAGGAAAAAATACAGAACTCTAAGCTTACACAAACTTAAGTCATCAGGATTCTGAAAAAATGAAATTTTGTTTTGACAAATATAATTATGATAATATTGTCAGGCATTAGGATGTGTAGGACTGTTTTAAAGTGGTCATTTTTGTAGAATAGTTTCTGAGTTTTCAGGAGGATGTTGGCCTGGGTGAATAGAAAGCAGTGCTGCCATCATAACTGCTTTACCTTCTCACCCAGTCTTTGTGACATTCCTGCAACTTCATGATCAGTTCTTTACAGAGGAACTCATGCATGAAAGTGTTCACATACCTGTGATTTACATGTGTTTTCCTCATAGAATGCATGCTATGTTATAAAGCCACCTGCCAGGACTCTCAGCTCACACATAGT
The DNA here is from genome assembly GCF_017639785.1 of Mesocricetus auratus. Taxonomy (NCBI): domain Eukaryota; kingdom Metazoa; phylum Chordata; class Mammalia; order Rodentia; family Cricetidae; genus Mesocricetus; species Mesocricetus auratus. The sequence continues at coordinate 63,550,289 of NW_024429192.1, forward strand.
TTGCCTTTAAGAATATTTCTTTCCCCTCTTTCATGACCCTGTACAGTAGACCCAGGTCTTCCTTCACTTTCATCATGCACTGTGTAGGCATCCAGGAACTAAGAAATGAACTTTTGCCCAGTGCCTAATGGGGAAGATTATCTATGGTTGTCAACAGGAGCAAATGACACTAGCACCCCAAAATGCCTTGCACTCTCTTTGGGAAGCATGGATAGCCAAATGGGGAGTCTGCGGGGGCTAAATTTAGAGTGAATAGGAAACTTGTAGGCTGCAAAATCCCATTTGGCTCCTACACCAGACACAACTTTGAGGCTGTATGGGACTTTTTTCTTCTTTTCTTTTCCTGCTTTATTCCCATGGCAGTCTTAGAGGAAGGAACAAGAATTCTTTTCAAACAAGAATGTTTATTGCCTGCATGATGCAGGCTTCCATTTAGCTAGAAAAATACATGCTTTTCAATTAACTTTCCCTTGATAAACAATGATTTAATTTAAAGGAATGACTGTTTTGCAAATTGCAACAAAACACATTTTATGTAGAAAACTATACTTTTGAAAAGAAGGGTGGGTTCGCTGCCAGTTTCTCAATCTTGAGCTGCTGCTTCCCTTTCCAAAAGTTTCAGTGGTTTACCTGAGGCACAAAAGAGGAATAGGGCCCTTTGAAGTGTCCAAGTGAAGGCAGCATGGCATCCATCCAGTCTAAACCATTTGATTTCCATTCGTTTGCCTTTTGGTGAACAGATTCTCTTTGCTGGTCACAATTTCCTTTAAAAACTCCCTCCCTCCCTCCCTTTCCCACTCCCTACCCACTCTTTTCCCTCCCTTGTTTCCTTTATCTTCCTCCTTCCCTCTTTCCCTCCACTGATCTCTCCTCACCTCTCCCACACCTCTCCCTCTCTTTCCCCAATTTTCTTAGCTCTTTAACTCCTCTCACCTCCATTTCCAACTCTTGTCTTTTTTTTCATGATAACTAGATGCATGGGGGTAATAAAATGTTTTCCTTTTCTTTAAATAACAGAATGTGCTATCACAAAGCAAATACTTGAAATGTATTATACCACTTTATGAAGATTTCTAGGGATACCACACAGGGTATAGATAAAATAACTAAAATAAAGAGGAAAATAATATTTTTTCTTCTAAATAAAAAATTAGTACATAAGCATTTATTATAAATCTTTCATGTATAAAGAATGATTAAATGTATATTGATTTTATAGTAACTGATAATCATAACAGCAATGACAGTTATTGAAATTTTTGCTTTTCAAGATATTCCTTTTTCCCACCATTATCCAATTCCCTCTGTCACTTGAAACTAAGGAAATAAATGTATTATTATTGAAAAGGCCTCATAAATAGTATTTGCAAATATTTGGTGGTATTTGTATAGTATTAATCCCAGTGTAGAATTTGATAAAGGAAAGGCTTACTTCTTAATTCTAGCATGAGTGTGCAGTTTGGGAATGGCCTCAGTGGGTGAGAAAAGTATTAAATATTAGCTAAATTACAGCTTTACTGTGTGTCCAATGATATTACATACTTGGGAAGCTAAAAAGAAAATATACCCCACAAAACAGGACTAAATGGTACTCTGATATATAGGTTTGAGTTATGGGGATGCAGTTATAAGATGTATATGTCTGAGAGATGCCATATTTACACAGGGAATGATGAACACCAAAATTGTGCAGTTCATACTTTTTTTTTTAAAAAAAGCTGATTTGGCATCTTCATGACTGCTCCAAAGTATGGTCCAAGTCTTAGATTCTCTAGGCAACCTCACACCCTGGGCTGCCCTGTGGGTCTATAAATGCCAAAAGCTACTGTGAGCTGTCTTAACAAGGCACAAGGAGAATATTATACAATAAATAATGCCTTCAGGAGAAGAGAACCAAATGTATAGGAAACTCACATCAAATGACTGCACAACAGGCTTCCTGAGAAGATATTTATGAGGTGGAAATTGGAATTTGTGTGTGGCGTTCTATCCAATAAGTAATGCCTGAGGACGGAAGATTAGGAGAGGGACAGAAACCTCGAGAAAGTCTCTATTGAAACGTTACACCCTCCTGTTTCTGATAGGAAGTGCAAATGAGATGAAGTTATAAAGCTGGTCACCACTCAGGCTAATTAGCTACCTAAAAAGTCAGCCAGGAATGATGTACCTGCCAGCTTTGTGTGATACTTCCATGTGAACAGAGGTGCTGTTAAAAGACATCAGCAGTCTACAATAACGATTATTATTTCTGTCGTTATGTAGTTAATAGAAGACAGCTGATTGGCTGAATTCAAAATGGTGACTCTTAAAAGGGAGAGAAAACTTACACCAAGTTAGATTACAAATAGAAATCAGATGCAGGATATTGTGTATTTAGTATAATTAGATTGTTTTATAGTAACAAAACATTACAAAAGGAAAAAAGTTAAAGATGAATTGTTGTCTAGTTTAAAAAGCTGAATAGTGACAAATTTATAGTTTCTATTCTGTTTATATTAAATACATTGTGTGACTGGCAAGATATTATTGTTTATCTATTTGATGTTTTAAATTTTTAAATGATGACAAGAAACTACAGAGAATTAGGTCTGAAATAAATAAAACAGAAACAGAAAAAATACAAGGAATCAATGAAATAAAGAATTGTTTCATTGAGAACATGGATAAAATTTGAAAACTCTTATGCAAATTAACTAAAAGACAAACAGAGAAGATCCAAATCAATGAATTATAGATGGAAGGGGGACATAACAATAGACACTGAATCAATTCAGAGAATTATAAGGACATATTTTAAAAACCTGTACTCCAACAATTTTGAAAATCTAACAGATATACTCTGTTAATATATACCACTTATCAAAGTTAAATCAAGATTAGATAAGCGGTTTAAACAGACATAAAACTGCCAGTGAAATAGAAGTCTCCCAATCCAATTTCGCCACCCCACCCAGGACAGAAAGTTTTTAGCACTGAATTCTACCAAACTTTCAAATAATAGTTAACACTAATACTCCTCAAATTACTTCACAAAATAGAAACACAAGGAACATTGCTCAATTTGTTTTTATGAGGCCACAGTGACCCTGATACCCAAACCATATAAAGAAACAACAAAGAGAATTACAGTTTAATTTCCCATGTGAACAAAGATGCAACAAATTCTCAACAAAATACTTACAAACCAAATCCAAGAATACATCAAAAAGAGAATCCACTTTAACCAGGTCGTCTTTATCCCAGAGATTTAGGGTTTGTTCAACATACAAAAATCAGTAAATTTAATCCACTATATAAACAAACTGAAAGACAAAACCACATGATGATCTCATTAGATGTAGAAAAGGCTTTTGACAAAATCTAGCACCCTTTCATGACAAAAGTCCTGGAGAGATTAGGGATAAAAGGCACATACCTCAATATAATAAAAGCATATTACAGCAAGCCCATAGCCAACATCAAATTAATTAGAGAGAAACTTAAAGCAATTCCACTAAAATCAGGAACAAGACAAGGTTTTCTGCTCTCTCCATACCTATTCAAACTAGTACTTAAAATCTTAGCTGGTGCAATAAGACAACTGAAGGAGATCAAGTGGTTGAAAACTGGAAAGGAAGATATAAATATAAATATATGTATATATATATTTGAAGATGATATGATTATTTGTGTGTGTGTGTGTGTGTGTGTGTGTGTGTGTGTGTTCCTAAAAATTCCACTAGGAAACCTCTACAACTGATAAGCCCTTTAAGCAAAGTAACTGAATACAAAATTAACTTAGAAAAATCAGTAACCTCCCTATATACAAATGAGTAACTAGTGAATATCTTATTTAACTTAAGGCCCACTCCACAAGATGCAACCCATACCACACACTGCTTGGATGGCAAAGAACCTAAGACTAGATAGGCTAGGGACTTAAGGGAAAGTCAAATGCTATTGTTTTGCTAAAACAAAGTAGTAATAAAATGACTCCCAATAACATTCTGCTATACTTGTAGATCGGGACCTGGCTCGCCCATCATCAGAGGAAATTCCTCCTGCAGCAAATGGGAACAAATCAGAGACCCACAGCCAGACAATATGCAGAATGATAGACCTTAGAACATTCAGCTCCAAGTGGGAGGCCTCCAGCAAATCCCTCTTATCAGGGCTCAGGGAACCCAGTGGAAGAAGAGGAGGAAAGAGTGTAAGAGCCAGAAGTGATGAAAGATAATTGGGGGAAAAACCTTCCAAACAGGATCTGTGAACACATGAACTCACAGAGACTGAGGCAGCATGCACAGGGCCTGCAAGGTTCTGCACCAGATGGGGTTCTACAACTGAAAGAAGAAGTGGACACACACCCCCAATCCTGATCCAGAAACTATCTCCAATTGTTAACCACTTTCAAATGAAAATGTAATTTCCTCTAAAGGGGAAATATAGATTTCACTGT